>NC_091117.1:5110000-5315000 GCF_040183065.1 Periplaneta americana
GAAAATAGAAAAACAAATCTGCTAAGAGATATTGAATACAGATATTAAACAGTTTTGATACATGATTTTATAATATATTATATTATGTTAACATATTTTATTATAGGTCTATATAATACAGGGCTATTCAAAAAGAAGGAGCAGATTTCAAACATTTATTTCTTCCAAACTACAAAACATAGAAACACAATTCCAACGTTCCTGGACGGAGAAAGATTCAATGTTGTATGCATTCAATATGAGCACCATGTGCTACACGACAAATATCAAAACGGTGGCTCATTTCTTGCCACACACGAATCAGCTGGTCTCTAGTTACCGAATTCACAGCTTCAACAATTCGATGTATCAGACTTTCAAGAGTGTCAGGCATAGGGAGGGGATAAAAACACCGTCTTTTACGTAACCCCACAGATAATCACAAGGAGTGAGGTCTGGAGACCTGGGAGGCCACCGGCGATGAGGTTGATCTTCTCCTCCTCTTCCAATCCAACGTCCTGGAATGGTGTCGTTCAGGTAACGTCGGACGTGGTTAGAGAAATGAGGCGGGGCACCATTTTGCATGAAGATGAAGTTATTGTTAAACTGACGGCGAAAAGCACGTTGAACTTCAATGATGGATAATTTTGCAGCACACAAAATGCTTTTTCCTGTTGTGTCGCCATTTTACTACAGACAATCAATAGCACCAATGCGGCCACGCATGACAAGCAACAACGCCAATGCGGCCGTGATTGGAATTCTACCCGGACTGTTAAAAATTTAAACTTTCGTCTGCCAGGACCGTTGGAATTGTGTTTCTATCATTTGTAGTTTGGAAGAAATAAATATTTGAAATCTGTTCCTTCTTTTTGAATAGCCCTGTATATAAAACCTATTTTTACAGCTGGTTTATCACTGAGGAATAACGAAAACCTGTTGACTTGTATTTTCTAGAAGCAAAGCCGTTGTAAGTACTTACTGAATTATGCAAGAAGGTAGGCGATGTTTGGATCCTGTGTCTCAACTCTTATATTAAATAATTATTATCGAGGAACTGTAGAAATTCAGCGGATTCTTACACTATATTGGTGACTAGTTAGGCTACATGAACGAAATAGTAAGTGGCAGTATGATAAAAAAATGAATTGTTGTAAAACATGTAATTACGTATGAAAAAGTATGTCGTGTTCCAGCTGTCTTATATGTCCAGAGATTTTCATAAAAAGATCCATTTGGACTTCAACCCGGGTCTCCGGGACATTTGTCAAACCTTACACCTAAGCAAGATGTTTTGCTTTAACCTGATAGCAGCAGGAAGATCGAAGAAGACATGTGATACAACAAAGAATTTGTATGGCTGCCGGTTTTTCCTGCTTCCGACGAGCTCTTCCAAGTCCGAGATGGCAGGAAGCCCTTCAAAAACGGTGCGATCGGGTGGAAGAGGGAATGAAGACGACTTAGCAAAGATTATAATTACCTTCACCCAAAAAGCGTATGAAATAGAAACAACTGAACGTGCAAGAGTCTGAATAATATTATGACAACAATGGTAGACTGTTTGCGTCCCATGATTCTCTGCGTGCAACGAGATATTCGATAAAACATCGAACGTAGCACTTCAGTAATTCACACGGTAATGTTACTTAAAATAAAGTTTTTGTAATTTTACACAATTAGTAGTTTAAGCCTATTTTAAATTAGCTATCTGAAACAACTTAAACACTTTCGGATATTGCGTATCCAGATACCCATTCAACAAATTTCAACAATATTGCCTACAGGCTTTAAGAAGTAAGTGGAGTCTACATTATATATAATTAATTAAAATCATTTATTTATTTATTTATGTAGTTATTTATGTATTTAGTTATTTAATTATTTATTAATTCATATGTATAATGTATGTATGTATGTATGTATGTATTTATTTATGTTCAGTCAGCAGTCCGAAGACAGGTTGGAACCTCATAAATGACAGCAATAAGACATCTCTTATGAGGGAACTATACCCAGAGATAATGGAGAAGGGTGGCCAGTTCCTTTCCCCCTCCATTGCATACATCGCTGACTAGCTACAAATTACACTAATCAGACTTCAGATGCATACAAACTATTGTTCCCCCTCTAAACATATCGTCAAGTGAGATGTGCTGCCTGATAATAGATGTACATATCAGCCAGTACCCATAATGTCACGTAGCCTATTTATAAAACAGTTATATTACCGGTTCTTCTGTATGGTTGTGAAACTTGGACTCTCACTCTGAGAGAGGAACATAGGTTCAGGGTGTTTGAGAATAAGGTGCTAAGGAAAATATTTGGGGCTAAGCGGGATGAAGTTACAGGAGAATGGAGAAAGTTACACAACACAGAACTGCACGCATTGTATTCTTCACCTGACATAATTAGGAACATTAAATCCAGACGTTTGAGATGGGCAGGGCATGTAGCACGTATGGGCGAATCCAGAAATGCATATAGAGTGTTAGTTGGGAGACCGGAGGGAAAAAGACCTTTAGGGAGGCCGAGACGTAGATGGGAGGATAATATTAAAATGGATCTGAGGGAGGTGGGGTATGATGATAGAGACTGGATTAATCTTGCACAGGATAGGGACCGCTGGCGGGCTTATGTGAGGGCGGCAATGAACCTTCGGGTTCCTTAAAAGCCATTTGTAAGTAAGTAAGTAAGCCTATATTGTCTTGTTTTCTCGTTAATAACTTTTCCATTTCAATAAAATAATATTGTTTATTTCATATAGTCTTCCAACAGATATTCCTCGTTTCGACATGTAAAATTACATTCAGTTCTTGTTACACATGTGTTAGACTAGATTGTATTACAGGGTGATCCGTTTGGGTACGGATAAAATAAAAACACCGTAAAACATTTACTACTGAACTTTATTTGTTGAAACTTTGTGCATACAACACTGAAAGATGGGAGATTCCTCAGAGCTCAACATGACCCCCATTGCGCACCCTGCACAACTCACAACGGTGATGCAATTCAGCCCATGTCCGTTGTGACATAAGAGGGGTGATTTGTTGAAAAGCTTGAGAAATTTTTACTCTCGGATCATCAATGTTCCTGGGTTTCTGTGAATAGACAATGTCTTTAACAAAACCCCACACGAAGAAGTCAGGAGTGGTTAGATCTGGAGAGTTTGGGGGCCAAGTCAAGAGATAGCTGCTTCTCATACTGGGTTTCGCCTGTGACCTCCTGCATGTTATTTTAACACAGAACCTGTTTCTACAAATGTTCGTTACCACAACATTATAGAATCGTATTTAGGTACATCACGCACACCATACTCACGTCGAAATTCTCTTTGAACTCTTTTAACACTCTCAAATTTAGCATACTAAAGAACACATTGTGCCCGCTGTTGATTTGTAGTAGCCATTTTAATCATCTACGATTTTCATTTGTCCTTTCAGATTATGCATTGTTGGTTGTCATGGAAACTCCCATCTTTTAATCATAATATAACCAGCAAGAAATTTTTCCTATTACCATAATAGCTTTATAATAATAAATTAATATTTCCCATACCCACACGGATAGACTGTAGTTCTTTCCGGTTTTGCTATATTATTTATTATTGCAGTTAAGTTTGTTTTCAGTTCTTTTTAACTTACTCGCTTCCTTCCCCGTTTTGTTCTTTAGTGGCATGTACTATGTTAAAATTTTCTCTCTGCAGATTCTATTTTATCCTTTATTTTCCTTAATGTCCAAATTTCTTCGCCATATTGAATGGTGAGTATGGTTGTAACCTTATAAAACTTTCAGTATAAATTTTTTTTCGCCAATTTTTCCTCATAGATTTTGGTGATAATGTTCAAAGAAACAAATTAAGGGGAGAGGATGGTATTTTTTAAAACTTTTTTCCTATTTGGTGTAAAATATTAAATTTTTGTATGTAGAGAGCTCATAGCTATAACGACTCAATCAAAAATAAATATTTTGAAAACAAAAATTATTTGGGGGCCCAGATTTGAAAAAAATATATACCCAATGCAGGATTTTACTAAAACCGATATAAACTAAACTATTTTTAAAGGTAGATTCATCCAGTTTCTTACAATGCACTTGAAAAAGTATGCTCTACAAACTGTCTCTAACAGAATTTTGATATTAGTCCCTACGTTTGTAAAATAAACAATTAAAATTTAATAACACTATTCTGAATTCCTTTCTTGCAAACAAACGGACGTAGTTTTAAAATGGCATCAATTAACAAAATTATGTTACAGAGAAAAGTTTCCTAATAGTCTAAAGAATGTGTGTTCTAAATTTCATGCAAGTATCTTTAATAGGTCAGAAATTATATCCATTTTTGTCTGGCAATGTAGCAAAAAAAATGAAGTTACCGTAAACCGATAAAAGGGGGCGAGTGATTTAAAAATCAATAGCGCAGGAAGTTTAAAAATGACGTCTCAACATCCGATAAAGGCACAAATATCCACGAAATGTTATGCAATGCATTCCACACATATCAAAGAGTATTTTAAAGAATTTTTTTTTTATTCAATTTACCGGAAACAACAATAAAAGTGGGCGAGTGATTTAAAAATCCATAATGCAGGAAGTTTAACAATGGCGTCTCAACATCTGATGAGGGCACAAATACTCACAAAGTATTATGCTATGCATTCCACACACATCACAGAGTATTTTAAGGAATTTTTTTTCTTAATTTACTAATTTTTCACCAAAAATACCATCCTCTCCTCTTAAACGTTCTATACTTATTTTGCATTTCTAAATTTATTCTTTCCGTGGTTTTATAACCGAAATATTTAAGCAGGATTTACGTCATAATGACAGCCTTGTACATCCATGCTCACAGCCAGTGTCATGGGTCTTCCAGCAACAATGAGGTTGTGACTGCAATTTCGCGATCGCACTTGATTCTCGCCAGATTAGCACAGATTACTGCGATCGCAATGTTCGAGTAGAAAGGAGGCAAAAGGCAGGCCGTAATGGCATTGTGACGAAATTCGAGCGTGCTCGCTCTTACACAAACTGCTGTTCGTTTTATATAAACTTACCTACTACTCCTTTATTGTGCTTCGTAAATGGAGTGACCTATTTTACGTTAATTTGTGAAGCTCGTTTAAAAGCAAATTATTACGTCATTAATCGTCAATGTCTGAAAGATGGCAGCACTACCGTTGAACTAGCTTTTTTATGGCCATCGTGCTATGTTAAAGAAATTGGATACCATTCGGTGGCAATGTAATACCGGAACTGAAGGAAACTAGGTTAAATTTCAATCTATACATAAAAATAAAATATCTTCACCATGGCAACACATGTTTCTTCTAATTTTTCAAGCATTTTACAATGAATCAGTTCTCTATCATCTTATGAATGATATTTATAATTTTTAACGATTTCTTTGAACTCTTGTTCAAAGGAAATACGTAAGTCAAATCATTTGAAGAGTTTTTGAAAAAAAAAAAAAACAACCATAGTCAAAAAACATAAATTTTCAGGAGAAACAAAAAAACATGGATGTTGTTGACACTTCAAGTATGAAATTCACCACGCCAATTCTTACGGTGTTGTAGAAACTTGGGAAAACTGAAGTACATTTATAACTTGAATTACTTCATAGAAATACATGTGGAAAAAATATAGGTAACTATGGACAATAGAATAGAATTAAATTATGAAAATTTACAATATACTAAAGATCCTTCAGCAATATTCTTGAAAAATAGGCTTAAGGACTTTACTAATAGACGGTAGTATATTTTGCACGCTATTTAAAGAGTGTAATTGATGTTTTGTTATTTGAAGTGTTGTATCAGCCAAGAAGTGTGTTGTGTCAGTGAAGTGTGTTTGTGTTAGTGAAGTTTTATACTTTATAGTGGTAGAGCAAAGTTTCTGAACAGTGAAACGTTTTTGAAGTGTTACTGAAATCAAGATAATATCAGTGAAATGTATCGTAGTTCCAGTGCAGTGAGTGAGTTAACAGCGAAATGAGTGTAATGTTGAAAGGTACTTGTGCAGGTATGAACACATCATATTCGTGGGTTTTAGTTCGAACTTAGAGTTAAGATACAAATTAGATTTACTTTAAATGTTATTTTAAGTGATCGTGCTTCATTTAATTTAGGATACTCCTTGTTAATATTATTATACTATTGTTATCATTATTTATTACTAGTTTTAATTATTATTATTAGTATTATTATTAATAATTGTGCTTATTATTAATTGTCAATATTGACTGTAATTAGTTACCACTGCCAACGGGTGTTTACTTATTTGCAGTGTGAATACATATGTATGTATCTATGGTGAGTCCTCGGCATCACCCCCTTTGATTTGATTACCTGGTTGGGTTTTTCCGAGGTTTTGCCCAACCAAAAGGCAAATGCCGGGTAATATTTTGGCGAATCCTCGGACCTCACCTCATCTCACTACATCTCGCCAAAATATTGTAAAAAATTGCACAAAATTGTAAAAATTGTAGGAAATTACTAAATTATAAAATTGTAAAAATTGGTAAACATTTTAATTGTAATATTGTAAAATTTTGACTTGTTCCACATCTTAAAGCTTCATTGCTCATGTAAGATGTATGGAATAAAATGAATGAATGAATGAATGAATGAATGAATATGAATACATACATACATGCATGCATGCATACATACATACATACATACATATATACATGCATACATACATACATAATACATAATACATAATACATACATACATATATACATACATACATACATACATACACACATATATACATGCATATATACATGCATACATGCATACATACATACATACATACACACATACATACATAATACACACATACTACATGCATAATACATACATACATACATGCATACACACATACATACATACATACATACATACATGAATACATACATACATACATACATACATACATACATACATACATACATACATACATACATACATACATACATACATACATGCATACACACATACATACATACATGCATACATACATACATACATACACACATACATACATAATACACACATACTACATGCATAATACTTACATACACACATACATACATAATACACACATACTACATGCATAATACATACATACATACATGCATACATACACACATACATACATACATACATGCATACATGCACACATAGATACATACATGCATATATACATGCATACATACATACATACACACATACATATATAACACACACATACTACATGCATAATACATACATACATACATACATACATACGTACATACATACATACATGCATACATACATACACACATACATACATAATACACAAATACTACATGCATAATACATACATACATACATACATACATACATACATACATACATACATACATACATACATACATACATACATAATACACACATACTACATGCATAATACATACATACATACATACATACACACATACATGCATATATACATGCATACATACATACATACATACACACATACATAATACACACATACTACATGCATAATACATACATACATACATACATACATACATACATACATACATACATACATACATATCCCCATTGACATTGACGTGTACTGCAAAATTTCCTTGAGTTTGAACGACTTGAGACAAGTTGCCTTTGTGCTAGGAGCTCGCATAAATGTTAAAATAATCCAAGCGCCTTTTAAAGGAGGGAACTCATGTAGACAAGATATCTCTTAGCTCAGACTTCCTCCTTTCTCCCACATTATTTCAGATACCAGAATAAAGAAGTTTCACGCAATCCGAGGGATTTAATATAATCCCTGTGCCTTCTTTTAAATTATTTTTTCAATGAAATCTTTCGTATGTTTGACATCCACAATTAAAATATACAAATTTAATAGCATCCTCATTTCGTGTATCTTGATGTTTATGCTTTCTTCTTCAAAACATTCAGTTCTTCTTCTGTTTCAGCTCGCAGCTGCGAAGAGCGTCGCCATAGCAACGCAGACTATGCCATTACCTGCCTGGCGTGTCTATTGTGTGGCAGAAATAAGCCATATTGGGGAGCAATTGTCCGCGAAGAATATGGCGGCATGCTTACCTCAATTTCGTGACTTCGTGACTTATCCCGGTTCTGCAACAATCAATTCGATTCTTAAACACTTATTTGTAATAAAGAGTGCAGTGTAATTTGTACATACTTTCCAAAAATTAACCCGGAATAATTCCAAAGGGAATTTAGATAATCTAGTTGTATAAAGAAATTTGTTTGACAAAAGAAGGGTATTATTTAAAAGGTTTATTGCAATTAAAACGTTTGTTCAAGTTAGATTTGATAACCTCCTATTTTATAATGCAAGCGAAAGTTATCCTTCACTAATATTGTGAGGGAAATGCCGTCACTGGTAGATCAGTTGGCAGAGAGCTGGCTTAAGACAATCATGGGCCCGAATTCATATCCCGGTAATTTCGGAGTTTTATATGTGGTTGACAAAGCCAAGGTTCGTCATTGTACCAACATTCTCTATATTTTCCCTTTTATATGAAACTTCGATA
Source organism: Periplaneta americana (assembly GCF_040183065.1). Lineage (NCBI taxonomy): Eukaryota > Metazoa > Arthropoda > Insecta > Blattodea > Blattidae > Periplaneta > Periplaneta americana. Next base: position 5,118,565 of record NC_091117.1, read on the forward strand.
TCCTCCCATATTACATATAGCATAAAAACATATTTACTTAATTGAAAATAGCTTCAAACAAGGATATAGAAGTTTCAATATACATTTATCGTCTCAAAAACAGGGCACCACTTATGTTTGCATGACGCCGAATCGATCGTTCGTCATAGTGTGTCTTCCTCGCAGTTTATACCAGTAGCGGCCGGTGATCGAAATCCTCGGTGAGGCCAGATGCAACTAGTTTTAGTGCCTCCGATAGGAAATGTTTGTTTATGATATTAAATATTATTGTTATTATATTATTAATGTCCACACCTGTGGAGTAGCGGTCAGCGCGTCTGGCCGCAAAACCAGGTGGCCCGGGTTCGAATCCCGGTCGGGGCAAGTTACCTGGTTGAGGTTTTTTCCGGGGTTTTCCCTCAACCCAATACGAGCAAATGCTGGGTAACTTTCGGTGCTGGACCCCGGACTCATTTCACCGGCATTATCACCTTCATTTCATTCAGACGCTAAATAACCTGGATGTTGATACAGCGTCGTAAAATAACCCGATAAAATAAAAAAAAAATATTATTAATATCATTATTACTGTATTATTATTATTATTATTATTATTATTATTATTATTATTATTATTATTATTATTATTATTATTATTATTATTATTATTATTATTATTCCTTGGCCTCAGGAACAACTTTTACTGCAAAACAGGTCTATATACATCACAAGCCAGACCCGGCACGAGCGATCCTGACCTCAGGAACAAATTTCACTGTAAAACAGGTCTATCTACAGCACAAAGTTTTCAAATGCTTCTACAGCGATATATGCTTCATTCAAATAACTAATACATTATATAACACACAAAATTTGATTTCAGTTAAGGCAAGTGACTGAGGCCCGCCTCACTTGCCTCAATGAGCCGCCACTGATTTATACAAATTCTAGTATATAGCAGTGGTGCGCGTGAACTACTTTGTTTTATCAGAGTTGATGTTATGGGTTATGGGAGCTCTACCTCCCTGTTCCTCATAGATCTTTATGGATTGTACGCGGTATACCGGCTTGCAATGACAGTAGCACAAACTGCCTATAGTGTCCCGCGCCGTAGCAGCGTGGTCTAAGGCGTCATGCCTCGGGATAGCTATATGAGCGCTGATTCGATTCCTCACGAAATATCGGCCAGTGTATAGGACCGGTTACCATCATGAGGAATTTGGAGAGATACAGTGAGTATCGGAATCTTGTTTCGAAAACCAGCTTTAACTGATGGGGTATCATCATGCTAACCACCGGTTACATTATTACTGGTTGGATGATCGTTCACCTCTGCTGAGGCATCTGGACGTGAGGCCAGCAGTTGGCTGGTAGGCCTCTATGGGCTGTCGTGCCAAGAATTTATTTGTTTATTATACTGAATGGTAGTTGTTAATATCAGCGGTAGCGTCAGCAGTACTGTCCCGCACTGGAAACTACGTACCTCCTGGTTGTAGGCTATTAAGTTGGATATACTTGTGAGTGAGGATGCTGAAGGGTCATGTTTATGATTCACCATTCACCACCTGTCGAAAGCGCCAATTCTTTTTATTGTGCAGTTAGTAGCGTCACTAGTCAGGGAATGTTTCCATTACCCTAGCAGAACATTCTTTCAAACAGTGGAAGTTAACAGCGTCAGTTGTTGTAGCAGACGGAACAAGAATATTATTTATGGTAATATTGGTATTAGTTATAGTAATGGTAATACTAATGGTACTTGTAGTAGTCTTAGTAGTTGTAGTGATGGTAGTAATAGCAGTACGGTAGTAGTAGTTGTAGTGGTAATAATAGTTTATTATACATACTTCTGGTAATAGGTAATTGTAGTAATTTTAATATTAGCAATCATATTAGTAATATTGGTAAAGATAATAATAGTTGTAGCAATGGTAATGATATTGCCATAGTTATAGTTGTGATAATAATGGTAATATTTGTAGTGGTAATATTACTTTATTATACATACTTCTGGTAATAACACCACCTCATTCTAGTGCCGAGGTCATAGAAAGCATGGAGCTCTACCTCCGTGCCCCCCAAGTGCCTTCATGGCATGAGACGGGGATACCTTTACCTTTCACCGTTTACTTCTGGTAATAGGTAATTGTAGTAATTTTAATATTAGCAATCATATTAGTAATATTGGTAAAGATGGTAGTAGTTGTAGCAATGGTAATGATATTGCCATAGTTATAGTTGTGATAATAATGGTAATAGTTGTAGTGGTAATATTACTTTATTATACATACTTCTGGTAATAACACCACCTCATTCTAGTGCCGAGGTCATAGAAAGCATGGAGGTCTACCTCCATGCCCCCCAAGTCCCTTCATGGCATGTGCGGGGATACCTTTACCTTTTACTTCTGGTAATAGGTAATTGTAGTAATTTTAATATTAGCAATCATATTAGTAATATTGGTAAAGATAGTAGTAGTTGTAGCAATGGTAATGATACTGCCATAGTTATAGTTGTGATAATAATGGTAGTAGCTGTAGTGGTAATATTACTTTATTATACATACTTCTGGTAATAACACCACCTCATTCTAGTGCCGAGGTCATAGAAAGCATGGAGCTCTACCTCCGTGCCCCCCAAGTGCCTTCATGGCATGAGACGGGGATACCTTTACCTTTCACCGTTTACTTCTGGTAATAGGTAATTGTAGTAATTTTAATATTAGCAATCATATTAGTAATATTGGTAAAGATGGTAGTAGTTGTAGCAATGGTAATGATATTGCCATAGTTATAGTTGTGATAATAATGGTAATAGTTGTAGTGGTAATATTACTTTATTATACATACTTCTGGTAATAACACCACCTCATTCTAGTGCCGAGGTCATAGAAAGCATGGAGGTCTACCTCCATGCCCCCCAAGTCCCTTCATGGCATGTGCGGGGATACCTTTACCTTTTACTTCTGGTAATAGGTAATTGTAGTAATTTTAATATTAGCAATCATGTTAGTAATATTGGTAAAGATAGTAATAGTTGTAGCAATGAAATAATAGTATTACCGTACTTATAGTTGTGATAATAATGGTAGTAGTCGTAGTGGTAATATTACTTTATTATACATACTTCTGGTAACAGGTAATTGTAGTAATTTTAATATCGGTGATAATGATAGTAATAATGGTAAAGATAGTTGTAGTTGTAGCAATGAAATAATAGTATTACCGTAGTTACAGTTGTGGTAAAAATGGTAGTAGTTGTAGTGGTAATAATATTTTATTATACATACTTCTGGTAATAGGTAATTGTAGTAATTTTAGTATTGGTAACAATAGTAGTAATAATGGTCAAGATAGTAATAGTTATAGCAATGAAATAATAGTATTACCGTAGTTACAGTTGTGGTAAAAATGGTAGTAGTTGTAGTGGGAATAATAGTTTATTATACGTACTTCTGGTAATAGGTAATTGTAGTAATTTTAGTATTGGTAACAATGTTAGTAATAATGGTCAAGATAGTAACAGTTATAGCAATGAAATAATAGTATTACCGTAGTTACACATAGTTGTGGTAATAATGGTAGTAGTTGTACTGGTAATATTAGTTTATTATACATACTTCAGGTAATAAGTAATTGTAGTAATTTTAGCATTGGTAACAATGGTAGTAATAATTGTAAAGATACGTAGTAGTAGTTGTAGCAATGGTAATAATAGTATTACCGTACTTATAGTTGTGGTAATAATTGTAGTAATTATAGTGGTAATATTAATTTATTTTATATACTTCTCGTAATAGGTAATTGTAGTAATTTTAGTATTGGTAATAATGGTAAAGATAGTAGTAGTTGTAGCAATGGTAATAATAGTATTACTTATAGTTGTGGTAATAATGGTAGTAGTTGTGATGGTAATATTAATTTATTATATATACTTCTGGTAATTGTAGTAATTTTTATATTGATAATAATGGTAAAGATAGTAGTAAATTATAGCAATGGTAATAATAGTATTACCGTACTTGTAGTTGTGGTAATAATTGCAGTAATTATAGTGGTAATATTAATTTATTATATATACTTCTGGAAATAGGTAATTGTAGTAATTTTAGTATTGGTAATAATGGTAGCAGTAATGGTAAAGATAGTAGTATTTGTAGCAATAGTAATAATAGTATTACTGTAGTTAAAGTTGTGGTAATAATGGTAATAATTATAGTGGTAATATTAATTTATTATATATATACTTCTGGTAATGGGTAATTGTAGTAATTTTAGTATTGGTAATAATGGTAAATATAGTAGTAGTTGTAGCAATGGTAATAATAGTATTACCGTAGTTATAGTTGTGGTAATAATGGTAATAGTAGTTGTGGTAATATTAGTATATTATATGTGGTAACAATGGCTGTAGTAGTGTTAATTTTGGTAGTAGTAGTATCGGTAATTGAACCAGCGTACAGTTCAGTAGGTGCATTACCAACAGTACTTTGGAGGAAACATCAGATCGCGTGGGCTAATTGAATTAAGGTGCCTGCCAGTGGAGGAGGCGATGTGGCAACCCCGCGGTCGGTGGATCTGTGTGCTGGTCGACAGCCGGGTCGGCCCGTCCTGCAGTCTTCGGCCGGTGCTGGCAGGAGCAGGAGTGCGTGGCGCGTGTGTAGTGCAGTGTGTGACAACGTGATGAGGCATGGCCGACAAGAGGTCCGGCGGAGGAGGCGCCTTCCTGTTCATCCGGGGCCGGGGCAGCATCCGGAAGGAGCTCAAACAACGCCACAATAGGTGAGTGACGTGGACACTGCAGTCTCGCGGGTTGCATCGCGTCCAGGAACCTGGATGACGTCTTGTTCTTTTTAAATTCAAACGGCCGGTTTCACCAGCGTTCACCAAGTTCGCTGCGACGGACGTCAACTAACAATCTCCAGTTTTCTTAAACAGTTCTTGAACTAAACGTTTTATAAAGGATTGGCAATCGTCAGTTTTTATTATCTCTTAGGCAACGTAAAGAATGCTTTAAGAAGGCCATGCATTTTTATGCAAAAGCACTGTCCTCTTAATGGTACATCACGAAGGCAATGGAGTATTTACGGAGGCAGTGATAGAAACAAAATTTTATGAAAAGTGTTCTGATTGGCCCCCTGCGGATTGAACTATCATCGTCAATTTCACCAGCTATGACGGACGTCAACTAACAATCTCCAGTTTTCTTAAAGAGTTCTTGAACTAAACGTTTTATAAAAGATTGGCGGTCGTCAGTTTTTATTGTCTCTTAGGTAACTTAAAGAATGCTTTAAGCAGGCCATGCATTTTAATGCAAAAGCACTGTCCTCTTAATGGTACATCACGAAGGCAATGGAATATTTACGGAGGCAGTGATAGAAACAAAATTTTATGAAAAGTGCTCTGATTGGCCCCCTGCGGATTGAACTAACGTCGTCAATTTCACCAGCTATGACGGACGTCAACTATCATCAGTTTTTCTTAAAGAGATGTTGAAGTAAATCTTTCATAAATAATTTACGATCGTCTGTTTGATTATCACATATGTAACGATTAAATTGTTTCAGAAGGCCATGCAAGTTTTCTGCAAAAAGTAGCTATTGGCCTCGTAATGGTACATCACGAAGGCGATGGTACAGATAAAATTTGTGTAATCTGATTGGACAGTAATATCAAGGATCATATTGGTAGTGACTATTGTTAGGAATACGACTATGAAAATGTACATATTTCGAAATGATGAACAAGGAGACTTAAACGATATTGAAGTGTTATCATCTGAAGTCTTATGCAGTGATACTGATCAATGTAATTAGAAAGAATAAGTACGTGTATGAAAACAGTGATGGAAACATCAAATAGGAAGAATTTGCAGGGAAGGAAGTAATGTCAGAAAAAGGTTAAATGAAGTTATTTATTATAATGTTAAGAAATAAATATCGGTAACTGTTGTCAAGAATATTTAATGCTAGCTGATTTGACAGACGATTTCGTTGTAATGTAGATTTGCTTTTATCCAGAAAGTAATGTCCACCTTTGGCGTTCCCCATCATTTCTGTATGGTATAGAATATTTAGGTTATAATAAATCGCCTTATTATAACTATTAACTGCCATTTTACTGGAGAGGTTTACGAAATGTGTATAACCGATTAGAGAAAAACACTATTTACAGTCATTCACTGTATTCAAGATGGCCGACTGCGCAATATACTTCAACGATTTGATGATAATAATCGATTTGATTTGGTGGACAGAAATCCCGTCCTCAAATTTTGTCATCGAACTTTGACGGAAGAAAACTCTTGCATGAACATTGAATATTCGACATTCGTCATGTTGTCTTGATCATGCTTGCCAAACCTGTTCCGGTCTTTCTCAGCGAACGGTGACTCTTAAATGTACCTCCAGGTAGTTTCCCGACCTCAAGGTATTCCATCTGCTCGCTAAACAACCAATTATTTTTCTCACGGATTCTCTTTTCGCGCCCATTTTGAATGTTTGCACATTTTTATTTTAAAGGAGAGATGTAAGTCCTTCAGAACTGCGACCATATTATTTGCGAATTTTCTACTTCGGAGGAGAGAGTGCAGTGTGTATGTTCAATTGTTGCATTCCTGGCGTTATACCATACCACAGTCTATTATATGCAGTCACGAAGCTTGAGTTGTGAGGTTGCTAGGAACAATAGACTGTGCCGGTACTATTTCGCATTGTGTGTAATGAGGCGATAGTAGCGATCCTAGTGGTTAGCAACTATCTATGGATGCATATTTACTACGTATTGAGCTTCGTGACTGTATATACTAGACCAGTGATGCCAAAGCAAGCACATTTTTCTGACGACGTCGTGCGCGGGCAGCAAGCGCTAAGTATGGAAAGAGGAAGGGTTATGAATAAGCAGCCTGTTGGATTAAGAAAACAGTGGTGCACAAACTTCAAACGGAACGTGAAATTTTAGGTCGTTATTTTTATATGGCTTCTTTCTGTTTAATATTATCTGTATTGTCTGTAAAACAAAAGTACTAACACTGAGTTCTTAATATTGCACTTGTGTTTTAAATATTAATAACACAATAGAGAGTTAAGAAGGAATATTCACTTAAACTCCATAGTAGTATAATATCATACTGTATTAAGTGGATGAAACACATCATTCATAAAGAAAGTGATATTCCAAAGAAAGAGATTGAGTATGACATAAGTTGGAATTTATATTGATGGTATCTTTAGCCTTACAAAAGTAATCAATAAACTAATCAAAACAATATTACAGTACAAAGCAAAGTTACCTAGGTACTGTATCTGTTTTAAGTGTAACTAATATTACATAACAAAACTCTTATCGCATTATGCTTTTAAGGTGATATTTGTGAGCAACTTCCTATCATCAGAATATTAAATTATTTTCTCGAAATCTGCTGAAGCTATAGAGCTGACATTTTTACAACACATGGGCACGTATCTTTTGCTTATGATGTAACAGTAGTTGCTTTGTTAATTCATTTCCTTACAAACAATTTCCATGCGAATATTTTCAAAATTTTCAATACACTATCTTCAGTAATACGTATATACGGTATATTAGATTTACGAAAACATTCTGTAAGGCTACTAAATAAATAGGCCTATACCTGAAAATTTCACTTTTCTATACGAAAAGTTGAGAAAATATTTCTTTTGAATAAAAAAATAAAACTTGAGAAAAATGAGCATTAAAATTAAAACTTACATTCTTATAATGAACTTATACTTCTCAGGCAAATCTAAATATTAACATGGATACAGTTTTAATAAGTTCTCTTCCCTTTATCTATTGAATCAGTGCTGGCCATCCCTGAATATAGTTCGACCAATCGGCATATACTACCTCTTTCGTCTGTCTCTTTCCTTTCCGCTGTAAAGCGCTCAGGCTCTCCTGGGCTCTAAAGCGCGCGCTTGCTCTTGTGGGCATCAATTGACATGCCTATACTAGACTGTGGTTATACCAACATTCGGCCAGAACACATCAACTTCGCTCCAGCGCCCCCTGCCGGCACGCGTTCATGATCGTGGGCATTACAGATAGTACGACCATAAGTCCTGTTTTGAACGGAACTTTCCCGTTTTATAAAGTTGCCCCGTCGGTTTGACGACCTTGTCCCGTTCTCATTTGACTGCGTGCAGAGGTATATCTGAGTGATCAGACCTTCAGCCTGTCATGCTGGCGGTCTGGGCTCGAGTCCCGATTATGCCTGGAATTTTTAATTGAAAAAGTTCGTTGTGACAATTGTGGCGGTGGTCGTAGTTAGGTATTTTCTCGGGATTCTCCCGTTTTCTCATATTAGGTACATCATTTCGTCAACATTTCTCCATTATGTAATCATTCTATCGCCGACTAATGAATCCGACGATGGCAGATGGACCATCCTGTCTTAACTCTGACAGAGCCAGATTCAATCCTCAGACGAGTACCTGGTAAGTCCCAAGGAGAGTCCGGAGCTCCAAATTATTCCTATATCAGCGCCTGAAACCCAGACTACCTTCACAAAGACTTCGTCCCAGCCTTTTTTGAACTATTTCAGATAATACAGGGACATCATTTTATTTTTACTAACATTTTTAATATTAACCTGGCTATACCTTTAGAGAACCGGAAACACCGTTTGCTACCCCTTTCCCTCGACTGTAGTTCGATGATACTAGCGTAAGATACAAACAAATCACTTTACTAGGTATAGGAGGGAAGAAAAGTAGTTCATCCATTTACGTAAACTAGGAAATATCGCGATTTTGAGTTCGATAATTTTCATTAGGTTTTTGTTTAATCAAAATGCAGTACAGTATTAAGAATAAGTGTTTTTACTCACGAACTGAGCTGTCCATGTGGACGTATTCATTATGCAGTGTATATTACACTGTCTACAACACATTAGCGTATACAATATAGAGAATGAAGTTAAATTGAAAAATAATCACAATATGGATATTTAAACACATTTTTGAAAATGGTGGCAGTTCATTTCGATACAGGCTTCAGTTCTTTTGTGCATATTATCGCACTATACACTATTGCATCTAATTCCAATTACCAGTTTCGTCCTTCGTACTAGTAACTCATGTTGAAATAATTCTGTACCTACTCTATAAAAGAGTACCTTACGTACTGTAAATTCAATCTTCATTTCTGCCCGACCCGCACAGATAAAATTACTCAGACATGCTATCTACTGTCCGTCCAAGTGGTTATGCCGCAGGGTCGTAGAAAGGGGAAAATCACGTGACAGTTAATTACTTAACGAGGCCCTTTTATTTAAGTTATTTTAAACAGTTGTATAATATTACGCAAATGTCCAATTCCTAAGAGAAATTAATGTTTTCAGAAAAGAGCTAAGACAGCCCAGCTTTTACAGAGGGGTGAGCAGAAGCAGGTGGGGGAAATCGGTATGTGACGTAGGCAAACGGACAGTACCTGTGCGAAAATATGATTCAATATTGAAAGCTCTTTCGTCACTGGAAAACGCGAACATATTTCTGGAACGTACTATACTCACTAACTCAGTGCTGTTTACTATATGTGGCCTTGGTTCTGTGTGGAGGTCAGTTGGAACTTCATTAGTAGAAGGGGTGGGAGTGAAGTACATTAAAAAACTCAGGTACAATAAAAATTGAAGTAAAAATAAAATGATGTCCCTGTATATGAAGTGAGGGGGAGGTGGAAATTGTTGATGGAATGATAGACGGAAACTGGAGTACCCCGAGAAAATCCTCTGTCTGCTTTGTCCACCACAAATTCCATCACGACCTGGCTGGTAGTCGAACCCGGACCGCCTGGATTGAATATCAGCCACAGACAGGGCCGAGGGCATACCTTTATTTTAAATAATAATAATCATCATCATAATCATAATAAATATCCGTTATTTGAGGCTGACGGGAGACAGGGAGGTAGAGTTCTCTTCATATCTTGACCTCGGCACCAGGGGGAGGCCATGTGGTTTGCAACACGCCCCGGTCACATTACCCAAGTGAAAGACTCCGTATTCAATTTTACGAAGGCTGAGTAGAGCCTCACAGCTTTCCTGGAAATTGTTTCTAGATGGAGGTTCCACCTTGACCTGGGCTTGAACTGGGCTCCTTCACTCCATAGTCTGTCGCTCAGCTATATTCGCTCCTTATTCAAGTAAAGTAGCCTTTCAAAATGGGTTTGTTTTCAGTAAGAAATAAACAGGAATTTTAAATGCCTAGTTACAAGAATCTCTGTAAATTACTGTTTGAGTTGATGAGACCGCAAGATTCCATCACAGCCTCTCTTTCTCTCTGGCATCGCATCCCTAGAGCAAACCTCGCGAAAATAGCAAAAAGAAAAAGTACTGAAGAGGCAGAATCAGTCTTAAACACGTACATCTGCGTTGAAGCCGATTCTCTCCTGTTTGATGTGCTTCCTGTTGTTGCCATGGCTACACATGGTACGTGCGTCACAAGTTCACCAACACATGACTGGCGAGGCTGTTACGTGTGGGTTCTCGTATTTCATTCTTCGGTAACGTTTGTAATACAGCGTGACTCCGAATTATTATTAACTTTCGTTTGTCGATTCTTAGGTTTTTTAAAGTTCTGCACAATAGGCTATTGGTAAAGTATCGAAAGCATATGGGCTATTCCATCTCAAATCGACCGAAATAGCCTATAGAGAAAATTGACCTTGCAATTTTTAAATACAATGAAACTTTCTCTGTCCGTAGACAACTGTGATACAATGCTTTGTGCAAAGTTTGAGGCATCAGAACGTCATAGTGTTTAAATTGAAAATATTAAAATTTATCGTATTTTCGTAAAATTAGCAACTTTAAACTGTTGTGGCTCCCAAACCCTTTCACCCAATGATCAAAATCATGGTTTATTTTGATGCTGAAAAGTTAAAGTTTATATTGACATGTAATAGTAATATACGTTACAAGAGCGGTATGTTGACGTTTTCATGGTCGAGGAAAAGATTGAAAAAGCGAAACGTAGTTGAGCTTTTTTAATTTCCGAGAACATGAAAACAAACATACCGCTCGTGTATCGTACATTATTTTGTGAGAAGATCGTTTATTACATACCAGAAAGACTAATTTCTAATTAGTTGCAATGAAATCTCCATGTTGGTTTCTGTTTAATGACGGCAACTTCGGAGAACCAAAATATCTTTCTTCAACATTGTTGCTATAAAATGTTTTCTGTGTTTACTATACTCCAGCAGGCCGTGATATACGTCTGTCTTTTTTTCCCCCAGTCTATAAATGCGAACTTAAAACAAACGGTAAGATTATGTAATGATTTATTTTCCATTTTAATATTTTAACAATATTATTTATATAACATATTGCAGTAATAACATCGGCATCTGGAATCTTGTTGATTTTTTCACGGCTTCCTTAATGTTACTTGTATCAGGAATACAATAAGTTTCGTGGAGTAGTAGACTTTACTTAATTTTTGCAAATATTAAAAAAACAATAATTAACATTGCAATTTAGGTGAAATTGCAGTGGTAAGTTTCCAGTTTATAATTATTACTATGTTAAACGTCTCTAAAAATAATATGTTAAAAGCGTAAAGCAGTAAAATGAATGTCGCGCTTAAGCGGTAAGAAGAGGGAAATTGTTATGTGTTAGGTTGGGAATACTGAATGTGATATTTCACACTTACCGCGTATTGGTTCTGTGCGGAAAACAAGCAAATACGCACGATCTCGCACAAAAATATGTAAAAAATATATGGTTAGATTCCGCATTGAAAGTACAAATAAACACATATTTTTTACTGGTGCAACGTTAATAAGAAAGTATTGAAAATATCAAATAAAAAAATAAATAGTACGCGCGTGAGCTAACCAGCTGACTGTGAGGCGGGAGCTAGCCGAGACAAGCAAGGCCAGGAGACAAACACGTGATGTGTCGTCTAGTAGCGCATAGCTGGGCTAAATTTATCACAGGTTTTCATAAACACAGGAGTAAAATGACGCCCAATGCTCGCTTATCTTCAGCTCTCGGCCAGTGCGTGCGGTACTGCGCCGTTCAAGTCTAGGCGTGTGAAAATAATTTATTTAATACCCCCGAAACTTATTGCCGTGACACTAAGCAAACAATGCCGAATCCCTCTTAATAATGCAAAGTTTTTTCTTAATATTTTTTTACATTTTTACAAATGGGCAAAAAGCCTAAAAGTAAGTAAAATCAGATTATCTGTCTCTCTGTACACAATAAAAATAAGGATTACTTCTTAACATTACCTCTCGTTCAATGTTCTGCAGTAAATGGTTCCAGAGTTCTGAGCGCTGAAAGAGGCTTGTTTTTATAAAATACGCTAAATTTGTCGCTCAATAATACGAAAACCGTTTGACTTTCGATAGTATATTTTTGCAAATGCACTCTCCTCAGCACCTTGTATAAATAGGGAAAAAAATTAGAGTATAAAAAAATGCGAGGTTTTTTACTGATCGATTTCATATAGAATAGCCCGTATGTTTTCACTTTGTAGGCTAGTTAGAAAAATTATTGTGATGCTGTAAAAAATCTATTTCAAGTTTTTTCACAGGAATGTACGTTTTTAGTATCTCTCGTACTGAAAAAGTGGTTTTTGGGCATGTCGTTAGTCACTGGATTAGAAAGAAAGAACGAATGTGGAATAGGAACCACTTGAGGAGGAAACTTTCAAAACCCGACATGTCACTTTTGAGAGAAATGCTACAGATATATATCTCTGAGTTTTGGAATAATATTCTGGGGAAATTCTACAGACAGTAACAATATATTCTTACTTCAAAAAAGAGTAATTGAATCGCCCATGCAGAAAGGGCTTCAGTCCATTAGACCTAGTTTTCAGAGAAAAAAAAAAACATTCTGTAGACCGTATTATGAGTTAAAAAATTATGAAAAAAATCACGGTTGTTTATTGACCTAGCAAGAATGGCCTTACAGAGTTTCAATGAATTTGATAATTTTAAATGACCAAAAAAATTGTTTTATGTGCTGGACTAAAAGCCCTTTCTGCATAGGGCGATTCAGTTAGAATAATAATAGGCGCCAAATCTAGGGAATCATGTAGGACCATTTAAAAAACTATAAATAATGGCCATGGTTTGTCAGTATATTTTTTTCATTAATAATCTTCCTCGTATGTAATCGTGAAAACTTTGTAACTAATTCAACAGTTCATAGCATAAAAGTCAAAAAATGACTTTCATACTCCATCGGCAAGTCTATCGTGCTATCAAAAAGGAGTGCGTTATATGGCAGTAAAAATTTTTAATAGCCTCCCTATCGATATAAAAAATAAAAGTCAAAACATAAACGTATTATTTGTCTTTCTTGTGTTAAATTTTATATTACCTGGTTAACATGTTTTAGCCTGCTATTGGCCATCTTCAGAACTGGTTGTTGCTGGTCTTGGCGCCTTGTATTTTGTTTCCTGTGGTGTGTTCGTGTAGTGTAATGTGAAGTCAAAGAGTGTACAAACACACCCCCACAGGAAACAAAATACAAGGCGCCAAGACTAGCAACAACCAGTTCTGAAGATGGCCAATAGCAGGCTGAAATATGTTAACGAGGTAATATAAAATTTAACACAAGAAAGACAAATAATACGTTTTCCGAAGTGATACAGTGTTAAAAGTTGTGTAATCAAGATGTATTAAAACATAAGATTATTTAGGGCCAAATTAAAGAAGTGCCTAATTTCTCACGCCTTCTATTCTGTAGGTGAATTCATGACATTCAATAACGCTTCATGAACATTTCTGTCTTGTATTAAGTATCGATACTAACCCCTTGCGTTGTACTAGTAGACTATATTGTAAAACTCTTCTGTATATATTTCATCTAGACTGTGACTATAAATTAAGACTTTATAATAGTATTAAGTTTTTTGACTTGTTCCATATTCTAGCTGTAAGCATGTATGAATACCATGGAATGTTAATAAATACAATACAATACTATCATATTTTTTCTGTGGTGAAATTTGATAAGAGCCTATAGCAAAAAAGATAGTTTTTAATATTTCAGCGAAGATAATATTTTGTTCACTGCACAGATGTAAGGTTTTGGCATCTGAAGTACATTTTCTGAAAATGGACATGTCAGGTTTTGAAAGTTTGCTCCTCACTTGTTTTGTTTAGGCTTCTCTAATTCATTGACGCTACGTGTTCAGTGACTGTGAAGTGAAATTTGAAGATTTCAATCGCCCTTCGAATGTTGGTGCAATTGGTGTTTTCAAGTGTTTTCTGGAAAACATTGTTTCTTTATAATGCCTGTGGTAGTTACAGAAATTTTAACAGATGGGAAAAAATAGTGTAAAATATGGAAAAGAAATAAAATGTTTATGACATATGGAAATGTTACCATCGCGAACCATGGAAGCCCTTGTTCCCATAATTCTAACAGAATTGGTTTTATATTTTTGCCTGTCACTAGTTGTGAGTGGAGACCTGTACAATAAAAACATTTTTCCAAAATATGAAATTAATTTCGATAAAACATGAATATATGAAATAAATAGTGAGTTATTGCATTGTACTGATTTGAATTGACGTATATTGGCTTTGATTTATTAAAACTCGATAGATTCCTACACCCCGTTGGTTCACGAGCGAAATAGTCCTCAGAGCTGGCTGTTGTGGGCACTCATTTTGACACCTTGAGACACGTGTGTTACAATAAATCACTGCAGCCGCAGACATGTTCTCGTAACTGTATCCTTGTGGAGTGTGCGTCAGGGGTCGGCAACCTTTCGACACTAACGGGCCACATCTGACTCGCGTCTTGAACCCAAGGACCTCAGGAATAATGAAGTTTTAAAAAAGATGCAGCGTTGTCATGGAGAGTAATAGAAATCCATGGCCTTCGCTGTTTTTGTGGATGAAGAAAGGCCGAGTTCAGGATGAAAATAATTATATTTTGTATTTCATTTGTTTGTTCCAAACTTTACGTTATAATTTCATTATTCCCTAAATAAATGTTTGTGTTAACATGCATGCCATTTATGGAGGTATGATGCCATAAACACTTTTTTTAATTTTTTAGTAGGTTATTTTACGACGCTATATCTTCATCTTAGGTTATTTAGCGTCTGAATGTGATGAAGGTGATAATGTCTGTGAAATGAGTCCGGGGTCCAGCACCGATAGTTACCCAGCATTTGCTCGTAATGGGTTGAGGGAAAACCCCGGAAAAAACCTCAACTAGGTAGCTTGCCCCGACCGGGAATCGAACCCGGGCCACCTGGTGGAGAAACACGTTTCCATATCTAATTTTCACAATGTTGTTTGTTTGTTTGCATAAGAAACGTAACATATGAAAACAAACTATTCCATTACGGAAAACAAAATACGACAGGATGATTCATATGACGTAACAATGTTTTGTTTTAAGTTTATTATATATTATATCGAATATAGATGGCTTATGATCATATAACTGACATTAGTTTTTTTATTAATGTCTATGATACTGGTGACTGAGACGGTGCTGAATCATGGTTTGTAAATTTCCAATCCTGCATTTGCCAGTCTGAGGTAAACCATAAAAAAACCCCAGTCACATTGGCCGACCACGGGATTTCAACCCGGGACCCCCCGAATGCCAAGTCGCTCGCTAAATTTATTTTATTTGCATAGATGAGAGGTAATTGACAAATTTTGGCAGATAGAAGAGAAAGTAAATTAATAATAATAATAATAATAATAATAATAATAATAATAATAATAATAATAATAATAATAATTCCCTTAACGTAGCTTTATCACAAATTCCACTTGTGGGTATCTGAACTATTATTTGACGAGGATTTTCAGTAGATTAACTATATATTTCTTTCCTTCCTTCCCCCTTTTTGTTTTCTTTATCAGCCGATGAATTTATTATCATAGCCTTTTTATTGTGAATTTTATTTAATATTCGTATTTCTTTTCTTTTTTATTATTATTTTATTACATTCCATTTTGTTATATTCTACCTTACGTTTTCCATATTAACCATTTGTACTAAATGAGTTGCTTTTATTATATTCCAATATGTTTTACTTTCTTTTTTCTAGTATTGTATAATTTTCATGTAGTTTAGTCTCGATTTTATTATGCTATTATTATTATTATTATTATTATTATTATTATTATTATTATTATCATTATTATTATTATTATCATTATTATTATTATTATCATTATTATTATTATTATTATCATTATTATTATTATTATTATTATTATTTATTTTTTTTGTAATATGTTAGTATTCTGTTCTTTAACTTTTGTTAAATTTTAACTGCTTGTATACTTTGTGACCTGGTAGAGTGTAAGAGAAGGTCCTATGGCCTTAACTCTGCCAGTATAAATAAAGAATTATTATTACTATTATTATTATTATTATTATTATTATTATTATCAGTTCTGTTTTAATAGTAATAATAAATTCGACTTGTCGTGGGGATCTGAACACGGTTATTTGATGAGAATTTTCAGTAGATTAACTATCAGTTCTATTTTAATGTTTTATTTACCATGTATCGTACACTATAGTCTTTTGTTTACAGATGAGCTAGAATAAATAATTATAATGTTGATTTGTAGCAATTAAATGGGTCACGAGAAAGAAAACAATCTCGACACTACGGGTGATTTATTTATCAACTAGCCGTACCCGTGCGCTCCGCTCCACCGTTAGAAATAAATATAAAGTAATTACATAATTAAAATAGGACATTTGATCCAGGGAACATTCGTGTTTGATAGGAGGATAAATCGTTTATTATGTTACTTAATTTAAATTGTATTTGCATAATTAAAATGCGATCATTTTGATCCAGAGACCACTCATTTGGTCATAAAAATTATTTTAGGAAATGGAGGAAACGAATGTACAGAAATAGCCTATCAAGTTTTCTGTGCATAAGAAGCTATTTTAATCTTACCTGTCCTCAATTCATTCACAAGTTACTGTAATAACATTATAGCATTATGCCCATCTAGAGAAACTACACTTTCCAATGGTGAATTAATGATTAATTACACAAATCGGTTAATTTAGCTTCCGATATTACTTCATACAAACACAGAAACATTATCTGTAGGCTATCTTTCATAGCTTTCGATTGTTGCTGTCCAAGGCCCCTTATAGACGAAGTCATTTGTTTTTTAATTCATTACACGGCCTTAGATGGCAGTTATTTTAATTTTAAAACTCATTTATCTCATTAAATATCAGTGCTATCAAAATTTTTCAAGGAATAAAACTTATCGGAAATTATTTTTAAAGAAACTTTTGTTATGTAACATTTTTCATAAAAATGAATAATAAGCGAGATATTTCGATTTATTTAATTAAGGCCCCCTTATAACCCCCCTTTTAAATAAAGTATTTTGAATGCCATATAACCTAAAATCTAAGTTACAACGAACTTAATTTACATTCAAATTTTCATTGAAATCCGTTCAGCCATTATCGCGTGAAAAGGTAACAAACATACAGACAGACAGACAGACATACAAACAAAAATGTCAAAAAAGCGATTTTCGGTTTCAGGGTGATTAATTATATATGTTAGGACCAATTATTTTTGGAAAATCGAAAATTACCAGAAAAATTTCGGCTACAAATTTATTATTAATATAGATGTACTCTATTTTATAAATAATAGTGAATACAGAAATAATTAGAAATAAGTAACAATAAATAATGAAACTTCCTGTCTTGAACATCGGGTATATTTGTCGCTTGTGTTCCTCGAAATATGACCTAAATTACTGGCGTGTAATATCAGTGGACTAGATATCACGGTAACAGTGTGCCGTCTTTTGTTTGTGAGCCGAAGTAGGCGGAAATATGCAACGCAAACCTATCGATATTAGGTCACAGAAAAAAAAACAAAACACAGCGGTCGATAATCGAAATAGAAAGGTCGTAACTAAAACGGATAGTTTGTTGAGTGATGAAATGGTGGAATTCGTGTTTCTGCGACTGTGTGGATTCTTGCTATTGTCTGAACGCCGCTAATTGCTGAATCTGTCCGTGGCATATTGTGAGATTCGGAATGCTTCCGCCTACATCATCCTGGGAGAATGGAGAGGCGTAGTGGACAGAAATTCTTGCCTGCTTGCACCGAGTCTGATCCTGTCCGGACTGGAGGGGAGGTAAGAGATGCATTGTTTTACTCAATTCCGTTAAGAAAATGTTGGGATAGAAACGTAACGTACACCTTACCAGTTCAGTATTTCTCATCGTCATCAGGAACAGACCGTTATATTTCGCTCACGACCAAGACATTGAATTACGACGACTATTCCGAAACTGTGGCGCGCACTCCGTAGGGGAGGCGGGATTCGATTGAACCAGGGGTGGGTAAACTCTGGCCATAGGGAAACGCGTCAGGTAAATAACAGTATTATTGACTGTAATTATTGTCGTAACGATATTATTTCGGTGAAATGAAGTAAATATTGTTATGTATCACATTTATTATCAATTAGCCGTACCCGTGCGCTCCGCTGCACCCGTTAGAAATATATATCAAGTAATTACATAATTAAAATAGGACATTTGATCCAGGGAACATTTATGTTTGATAGAAGGATAAATCGTTTAATATGTTACTTAATTTAAATTGTATTTAAATAATTAAAATGCGATCATTTTGGTCCAGAGATCACTCATTTGGTGCAATGACAATTCCTTTAACATGTTTCTTAATTGTTATTACATGCAACCATAGTTTAATGAAGATTGACATATCATTTAGTTTTAATGTGTATACTTTATATTACTTACTATATGTTTCAGAAGTTACTGTAAGAACATTGTAGAATTATGCCCATCTAGAGAAACTACACTTTCCAATGGTGAAATAATAATTAAACAATTAATTAGCTTCCGATATTACTTCATACAAACACAGAAACATTCTCTTAGGCTATGTTTAATAGCTTTCGATTGTTGTTGTCCAACGCCCCTTATAGACGAAGTCATTTGTTTTTATTTCAGTACAGCGCC
Source organism: Periplaneta americana (assembly GCF_040183065.1). NCBI lineage: Eukaryota > Metazoa > Arthropoda > Insecta > Blattodea > Blattidae > Periplaneta > Periplaneta americana. Next base: position 5,137,546 of record NC_091117.1, read on the forward strand.
TTAGATGGCGTTGTTATTGTAATTTTAAAACTCATTTATCTCATTAAATATTAGTCCTATCAAAATTTTGTACAGAATAAAACTTATCGGAAATTATTTTTAAAGAAACTTTTGTTATGTAATATTTTTCATGAAAATCAATAATAAGCGAGATATTTCGATTTATTTAATTCAGGCCCCCTTATAACCCCCCTTTTAAATAAAGTACTTTGAATGCCATATAGCCTAAAATTTAAGTTGCAACGAACGTAATTTATATTCCAATGTTCATATAAATCAGTTCAGCCATTATCGCGTGAAAAGGTAACAAACATCCAGACAGACAGACATACAAACAAAAATTAAAAAAAAGCGAGTTTCGGTTTCAGGATTGTTAATTATACATTGTAAACACCAATTATTTTTGGAAAATCGAAAATTGCCAGAAAAATTTTGGCTACAGATTTATTATTAGTATAGATTATTTTTAGGTAATTTATAGTACAACTTCAATTTTGTATAAAATCCTTCATAATAAGAGCCACCTCTTTTGGTTCACTAGGATCGCAGCTACGCAGGCGCACTAGAGAAAGACCCATATCACGATAGTACCATAAATAACTACGCAGTGTTATACATATAATGCAACATTTGCTTCAGTACTAACGGTCATTTTCTCTTGTACAAGTACAGCACGCCGCATCGTGAACTTAACCCGTGCTATTCTATGGCTGATGATGCTATGTCTGATGGCGAAATGAGTCGGAGGTCCAACGCCGAAAATTACCCAGCAATTCTACTTCAATTGGTTGAAGGAAAACCCCGGAAAAAACCCCAACCAGGATTTGAACTCGGGACCGCTCATTTCATAGCCAGACGTGCTGAGCATCACTCCACAGGGCGGTAGAATACTAACGGTCTTACCATTAAAACTCTTATACAGGGCTTTCATTTCAAAACTTCCCAGTCTAAATAACTAATTATTTAAATTGAATTCAATTTAAACAAAAAAATACGTCAATTTAGATATTGAGAGCGAAGTCTGAAACCAGGCTTAATTTAGATTTCACCACCCACCCCTAGCCACCCCCAATTTGAAATTTCAAATGGTATCCCTATATTTTTACCTTTGGGGAGGCCGAGACGTAGATGGGAAGATAATATTAAAATGGATTTGAGGGAGGTGGGATATGATGGTAAGACTGGATTAATCTTGCACAGGATAGGAACCAATGGCGGGCTTATGTGAGGGCGGCAATGAACCTCCGGGTTCCTTAAAAGCCAATAAGTAAGTACACCTATATTTTTATACTTGAGAATGAAAGAGTATTTAATTCTTTATGCATTTCATTCATTTGTTTTCGCATCTTTTGTTTTCTATCGTCACCTGGCAACCTGGATTGTTGTTATTGTTAATTAGAGCTGAAGAGAATAAAGCTCCAAAAACTTATTGATCATTTCATGTAATAGTTGTGTTTGTGTATTAAATTATTTTAAAATGGTTTAAGTATACCCTTCAAGAGAGAATATATATCATCCTTAGTGATTAAATTTAGGAAACGCCACAAAATAAGCTGTGTTTTCATCCTATAATCAGCTGATAATAACAATAATATATATTATATTAAGTATATTAAGAGTTTCTGTCAAAAAATCTGAAAGTTAGAATTTATAAAACAGTTATATTACCGGTTGTTCTGTATGGTTGTGAAACTTGGACTCTCACTTTGAGAGAGGAACAGAGATTGAGGGTTTTTGAGAATAAGGTTCTTAGGAAAATATTTGGGGCTAAGAGGGATGAAGTTACAGGAGAATGGAGAAAGTTACACAACACAGAACTGCACGCATTGTATTCGTCACCTGACATAATTAGGAACATTAAATCTAGACGTTTGAGATGGGCAGGGCATGTAGCACGTATGGGCGAATCCAGAAATGCATATAGAGTATTAGTTGGGAGGCCAGAGGAGAAAAGACCTTTAGGGAGGCCGAGACGTAGATGGGAAGATAATATTGAAATGAATTTTGAGGGAGGTAGGATATGATGATAGAGACTGGATTAATCTTGCTCAGGATAGGGACCGATGGCGGGCTTGTGTAAGGCATAAATTATTCCATATTTTGCGACAAATTAGACAGTCGAGGAACTCTGAACAAATTAATTACACCTCAATAAAAAAAAAGTTTTACCTGGGATCGAACACGAGACGTTTCGGTTATATAATGGAACCGGCACGCTACTATATGAGCTACCGAGACAAGACAGTGATAGCAGCAGTCCAGAATGTAGATCCCTTAGCAGGCATTTGCCATTCGGTACAGTGAAGCAATGATATTTTGGGACTCGAGCTATGTTGTGAAATCCTGGCCTTAAATGGCAGTCTTCTTCGTGATCCTTATTCTGGTCCTTGTCCTTGTTGTGGTCCTTGTAACAATTCTTGTACTATCTGTCATGTTATGTATCCCTACGTCGATATCGAGTGAACCGCGGTGTAGAACTTTAACTTCCGACGACCAAGAATCGTCTCATTCTTTTTCAGGGTAATTGTACAGTATAAATTAAGCAAAGAAAATAATATTGATGTATTATCTATCACCACCGGCAAGCTGACAACAATCAATAACTTAGGAATTACACATCTTATCTTAAGTCTGCTCATGGATATAATTATTATTATGATCAAGATGCAAGACAAGCAACTCAGAGCGACCAAGCGTTGAGCCGTATCGAATGAGGATAATAATAATTTTATCCCTCACTTTGAGAGAGGAACATAGGTTAAGGGTGTTTGAGAATAAGGTGCTTAGGAAAATATTTGGGGCTAAGAGGGATAAAGTTATGGGAGAATGGAGAAAGTTACACAACGCAGAGCTGCACGCATTGTATTCTTCACCTGACATAATTAGGAACATTAAATCCAGGCGTTTGAGATGGGCAGGGCATGTAGCACGTATGGGCGAATCCAGAAATGCATATAGAGTGTTAGTTGGGAGGCCGGGGGGAAAAAAGACCTTTGGGGAGGCCGAGACGTAGATGGGAAGATAATGTTAAAATGGATTTGAGGGAGGTGGGATATGATGATAGAGACTGGATTAATCTTGCACAGGATAGGGACCGATGGCGGGCTTATGTGAGGGCGGCAATGAACCTCCGGGTTCCTTAAAAGCCAGTAAGTAAGTATTCTCTATTTAGGATTCTATCCCCCCACTCATCAGAAATCTTACGCACCCTGTATTTCCTAAAGGATTAGGCAAAACATCCTGGACTATGTTGTTGACGTAGATCTTTAAAACATTCCAGTAAAAGGATCATACAGATATTTAATTAATTGTATATTTTATTATTTAAACGTTTTATTGTTGTAAAAAATTATGAAAATTTGATATTATTTTTACTGGTAATTATTAGCTATTCTAATATTCTGAATAGAGTTTTATAAAGTGTAATGTATGTATATTAAGCATGAAAAGTTTTGTTAATTTAGCTTTTATAGTAGCTGAGACATAAAAAGAATGAATTTCAATAAATTTTTGCAGGCCAATGGTGTACCTGCCCCCTGAAGTCAATGATTTTCCCAAATGCGTTATGAAATGTTTCATATAAAACAATTTTTATCTCGAAAGGGTAGCAAAAACTAGCAAAATTATATCAAACTTTTTGTTTGAAATATCTCAAAGAATAACCATCTGAACTTAATGACGTTACTTCAGGTTCATTTTGTATAATTTTATACTATGTTCAAATTAATTCTATTATAATTTTTAATTCATAGTGCAGTTGATTTACTTACATTTATTAAGGAATAAAAAGTGTTGAGTTGCCACTGCATTATGATACGGTTGGCTCACTTCTTGTCGATGGCGTTTGTATCGCATAGTTCCCACACTTCAGACCTTGGACGCGTTCTGAGAACCTTTATTTGAACACTGCAGTGCTGCTGCCTACAGAAGTCCTTTATTTGTGTATACACAGCTTCTAGATTTTTAAGAGTGTGAAGATATTAAATAGTATCGTTAATGACAAATTTCCAGGCTCAGGACGAGAGTCGAACCCGGGGTCTCATGATTGGTAGTCACGAATGCTGACAGCTAGACCACGAAGCTGTATGTTATAGAATCTGCTTATTATGTCCTCGTTTTTAATAATATTGGTAGCTAATATTGCCTGCATAGCGCTGCTGTATTTAAGGTTGCAGTGTATTCTACGAATGTTGGTCGAAAAACTACCGTATTCTATACTGCCATTTCGTATTCTATGGTATAGTGGGGATCACGTAAGTGTATTTTCTTAGGGCCGTATTCATAGACATTCCTAGCGCGGTCTTCCGGTGGATGATCAGCGAACTAACGTTTTTCGTATTCATAAATCAGTGTTAGCGACATGATATGATATGAATCCTGTACAAGTAATCAGTCGATAGCCGGGGCTAGTTTAGCACGCTCGTAGCGCGGGCTAGCGAAATGTCTATGAATAGCACCCTAAAAGTTTAATTTGGTCGCCTCTTCAGTGTTGCCAACTAATACAAGTTATCACCAAAGAGAGAAAAATCACAATGCTACGTACTGAAATAATAATAATAATAATAATAATAATAATAATAATAATAATAATAATAAACAATAACTACATGTCTTATTTATTTACCACATCTCATCTTTATGTTGCGAGGTGTTTTTTACATGAAATTTATGAAATAGTGTATTTTACTTCTGAAATTCTCGCATATTATGTATGTATGTATTCACACTGCAATGGGTATATACCCGGTGGCAGTGGTAACTAATTACATTCAATAATGACAATAATGAACACAATTAATGAAAAATACAATTAATAATAATACTAATAATTAATACTAATAATACTAATAATAATAATAATAATAATAATAATAATAATAATAATAATAACAGGGAACATCCTAAATTAAATGAAACACGATCACTTAAAATAACATTTAAAGTAATTCTAATTTGTATCTTAAACCTAAGTTCGAACTAAAACCCACGAGTATGATATGTTCATATCTGCACAAGTTATGTTGGTAATTAGGATTAGTAACTTCTAATATTAAAATTTATTTTGTCTGGCAACATGAAATTCATTGCTTTGACTAAACAGTTTACGATTCACGAGACCTAACCTAAAAATGTAGTTTGATCACGTGAAATGATTAGTACGAATTCCGAAAACAAAACACGACTTTAAAATGTATAGCTTACTTAAAATACTTTCAAGGACTTTCTTTCTTGGAGAAGTCGCTACCATGCTATTTCCTCTCTTTAATAAAAATCTGAACACGAAAGAATTTCATTAAAATGTCAATATATTTACATGCACATTTCATACCAAGTAGGTCTATAAGCTATTTCTTATTTAATTACACTTACCTGAATAGAGTTGAATTGGAATCATAACAGAACTGAATTAATATTAATACCGGTATTACTAATTAATTATTAATTCACAAGCCTAGGTACTTGCATTTTCATGAGTTTACTTTACTGCAAAGCGAAGTTATTGCTGCCAACATAACAGTTAAAAAATAACTGCCAGTAGCATTTGTCAGTACCCGAAATTCGAAACGAAGTTGATAAAAGAAGATTCAACCTGAGAGCTAGCAAATCATTAGCATATGTAGTGATAGGGTAAAAATGGTTAGGTTTCACCCTTGGGGTATGAAGTAAGCTGACCCGGAGTACAGACTACCGCAGCTTCACAACACAACCATCACGGTCAAGAACGCTCCGATGCTGGACTTAGGACGCTCTTGGACCGGGCAGACTTGTGCTGGAAGTTGCATCCCCCGGAGCTGTTGAGTGTATTGTCAGTCAGTGACAAGTTCACGCACTCCGCTGGCCACAGGTTCGGCGTTGCCAGCCTGCCTGCTAGGACACGTGCACCCCAACCGGCCCGGCGTAGCATGAGAGCCACTCTCTTGTTTCTAATTCCGCGTAGGGCATGCAGATTTGACAGCTCCAGTACGGTGTATAGGTGGAAGTGACCCAGAGTCATATTTTCTTATCACATAGCCTATCAGTCTCAAAGCCATTATCACATAGCATTGTATTATCGTCTGTGAATAGTCTCTAATAGTTTAAAAGAGATTTAATTAACACTTAATATTAAAACATTACCGTCTTATCATTTATGAATAACCTCTGTAGTTCAAAGGAATTGTTAAATATAGAATTATCATCTTATCGTCTATGAATAAATAGCCTTTGTAACTTAAAAAGAGACGTTAAATAAAGAATTACAATTACAATTATCTTATCGTCTATGAATAGCCTCTGTAGTTTAAAAGGAACGTTAAATAAAGAATTACAATTATCATCTTATCGTCTATGAATAGCCTCTGTAGTTGAAAGGAACGTTAAATAAAGAATTACAATTACAATTATCATCTTAACGTCTATGAATAGCCTCCATAGTTTAAAAGAGACGTTAAATAAAGAATTACATTTACAATTATCATCTTATCGTCTATGAATAGCCTCTGTAGTTTAAAAGGAACGTTAAATAAAGAATTACAATTACAATTATCATCTTAACGTCTATGAATAGCCTCCATAGTTTAAAAGAGACGTTAAATAAAGAATTACAATTATAATTATCATCTTATCGTCTATGAATAACCTCTGTAGTTTAAAAGGAACGTTAAATAAAGAATTACAATTACAATTATCATCTTATCGTCTATGAATAGCCTCTGTAGTTTAAAAGGAACGATAAATAAAGAATTACAATTACAATTATCATCTTAACGTCTATGAATAGCCTCCATAGTTTAAAAGAGACGTTAAATAAAGAATTACATTTACAATTATCATCTTATCGTCTATGAATAGCCTCTGTAGTTTAAAAGGAACGTTAAATAAAGAATTACAATTACAATTATCATCTTATCGTCTATGAATAGCCTCTGTAGTTTAAAAGGAACGATAAATAAAGAATTACAATTACAATTATCATCTTAACGTCTATGAATAGCCTCCATAGTTTAAAAGAGACGTTAAATAAAGAATTACATTTACAATTATCATCTTATCGTCTATGAATAGCCTCTGTAGTTTAAAAGGAACGTTAAATAAAGAATTACAATTACAATTATCATCTTAACGTCTATGAATAGCCTCCATAGTTTAAAAGAGACGTTAAATAAAGAATTACAATTATAATTATCATCTTATCGTCTATGAATAACCTCTGTAGTTTAAAAGGAACGTTAAATAAAGAATTACAATTACAATTATCATCTTATCGTCTATGAATAGCCTCTGTAGTTTAAAAGGAACGATAAATAAAGAATTACAATTACAATTATCATCTTAACGTCTATGAATAGCCTCCATAGTTTAAAAGAGACGTTAAATAAAGAATTACATTTACAATTATCATCTTATCGTCTATGAATAGCCTCTGTAGTTTAAAAGGAACGTTAAATAAAGAATTACAATTACAATTATCATCTTATCGTCTATGAATAGCCTCTGTAGTTTAAAAGGAACGATAAATAAAGAATTACAATTACAATTATCATCTTAACGTCTATGAATAGCCTCCATAGTTTAAAAGAGACGTTAAATAAAGAATTACAATTACAATTATCATCTTATCGTCTATGAATAGCCTCTGTAGTTTAAAAGCAACGTTAAATAAACAATTACAATGAACTCTAGACTGCGTGCGCCTTCGTCAAAGGAATAGTAGTCGAGTTCTCTACAGAATCTGCCCGACGTGGCGTAGCACCCTGGACAAGCCGTTGTCTCCTGAACATGTGTAGCAGGTGGAGTTGATCGTTTGATTTATTGCTGCTTCTGTTGACCGCAGTTAGCTGTAAACTGTATGAAATGTCACTTTTTGTGCGAGCGCGACCATCACAAAGAGCGCGCCAGGTGACATGCTGCCCGCCCGCATGCGGTGTCGTGTGGGTGGCCTCCGGCGTCCAGCGGACAGGGGTACATTCTGTCCTGACCTGCTCTCCACAGACTTATCGGTCTCATTTCTTGTGAAGTGAAAGGGATATAACTACATTTTACAAGTAATTATTTACGCCAGAATGAAGCGAAGGATGTTGGCGAGTAATTTCAGTTGGGTTTCGATTAATCGATCAGACGAAAGAAATAAGTAATTTGTGACTGATATACAGGGCGTATCAAAATTGATAGCGCGAAGTGAATGGGTTGAAAGTACACGATAATATACGGTTTATCTTGTCTCAGTAGCAATAAAACCAAGTTCCTTCAAATGAGGGTGGAGATTATAGGAGGGTTGTAAATTTTCAGGATTCCTTTCAAAACCTTGTTATTTTACAGGCTGCCGGAACTCAGTTTCTTGAAAGACAAGCTCAGTGACGTAACTACACAGTACGAAGAGAGATATTTTGTAATTTTATTTTGCGCTAGAGAATGTATCAACTAGTCCCTTCCGCCACTGGATGGATGGACGGCATCGCTCCACTCCCCCGTTGCCATAACAATACAGACGAAGTAAGACATATCTTCTTTCTCTCTCTTTTCACAGTGAGACAAGATACATCACACAGGTTTTGGAAGCAAAAAGGTATCAGTAACATGCGTCCGCAAACGAACCGTTTTCGATATGGTTGCAAATGTATGGGTACGAGCCGCCACTGAATCCATGGTTTGTACAAGAGTGGCAAAAAAAATCGGACCGACCCTTGTAGCTGATTTCAGAGCCTTGTTCACTCCAGAGCACGATAGACTGGTAACTATACCTGGTAAGGTTTATCTTGTCTCCGTAGCAATAAAACCAAGTCCCTTCAAATGAGGGTGGAAATTATAGGAGGGTTGTAAATTTTCAGGATTCCTTTCAAAACCTTGTTATTGTGCAGGCTGCCGGAACTCAGTTTCTTGAAAGACAAGCTCAGTGACGGAACTACACAGTACGAAGAGAGATATTTTGTAATTTTATTTTGCGCTACAGAATGTATCAACTAGTCTTTTCCGCCACTGGGTGGATGGACGGCATCGCTCCACTCCCCAATTGCCATAACAATACAGACGAAGTAAGACATATCTCCTTTCTCTCTCTTGTCACAGTGAGACAAGATACATCACACAGACTTTAAGACTACCGTCGTTCCAATCCTGCCTGGGAAGGAAATTTCCTTTTTGTTCCTTATTCAAATTTATTCCCAATACTTTTCGATTGCAGCGATTTTTTACTACTTAACTAACTTATTATTGCCAGGACGAGAATTTTAACAGCAATCGAAAAGTATTGGGAATAAATTTGAATAAGGAACAAAAAAAAAGTTTCCTTCCCAGGCAGGATTCGAACCACGAAAGTCTTAGTTACCAGTTTATCGTGCTCTGGAGTGAACAAGGCTCTGAAATCAGCTACAAGGGTCGGCCCGGTTTTTTTTGCCACTACTGTACATCATATACGTTTCTCCCTGCACACTGGAAGTGGTCAGAAGTTTGCTCTTTGTTTACAAAACTGAACATTGCCGAGAGGTGGAGTTGTAATCAAACCATACTCTACAAACTGACAGAACGGAAGACATTTCTAGAGAGGTGTACAATAAATTTAGAATTTCTAGAGAGGTGTACAATAAAGTTTAGAATTTCTAGAGAAGTGTAGAACAACGTTTAGTATTTCTAGAGAAGTGTACAATAACGTTTAATTAATTTTTATTTGTTACTGACTAGGTCTATGATACATAGGCACTATTTTCGGTTACGTGAGGCACTCGATTTGAAATAATTTGTTTACTAGGAGAGGAGACTGCAGAGTAGGATGGGAATTATAAACTGCTGTGACCTGCGTCACCTTATCGTAATCGCTAAGGCGGTCAGTGGCGAATTATTAGGAAAGCGCTTGGTTAACGTGAGAGACTCGAAAAGTTTTATTCAATTTGGCAAATTAATTTGGCTTTAGTCATAAACCTCTTTACTGTTTCTCCGTTGCTGAATTGATTTAAATCACAGGCGAGAAATTGCGTAACTTGCCAATAATATTCCATCACGTTGTCTACGTTTATTTTCTTGAATATTCTGGCGTTTATCAAGATTACTTAATAGATTTGCACGTTCTCGACCTAAAATAATTTCAGAAAATCATATTTCGTTTTTACGCACATTTAATTTTTTTTTAAATTTCTTTTGGAAATAATACGTACAAACAACATTTAATTCCTCGTACCTTTCAATGCAGCGTGTTTAAGGTATAATGTCGTATTTAGTATATGTACTATGAAAATGTTATGATCATAAATTTTCTTCAGAATAGTACGAAAAATAACATTTAATTTGTCTTACCTTCTAATTCAGCATGTTCTTTATGACATAAGGAGTAATGTCGTTGTATATTAAATTTCTTAATGCCTAATAGGATTTTCGAGCATAACATACATCGTATGTTCTCCCCTTCTAAACAGCAAAAAACTCTTCCTCCCATTTCTCATGAAATAATCGTTTTCTAACGCGTACACACTGCTTTGATAATGCCATTATGCCACACCTGATATTGCTTATGAAACTGATATAGAACCTGCCCACGCCTAGGAGCTACGTGAGGGAAGAACGGGCACTGTGAAGATGATGTCACTCAGAGTGATAAGCTCTGTGAAGGTCAGTGAAGCACAAATTCTCAAGTGAGGCACGATGCCCATCTCTGGTCTATGACATCTAATGTGCGAAGTGAAAAGTACACGATATGTCCATGTGTACAAATAATGAAATCGGTCAGTGACGGCTCGTAATCATACATTCGCAACTATATATCTGGAAAGCGGCGCGTTTGCGGAACCATGTTTACTGAATCTTTTTTTGCTTCTAATATTGTGTACTTTCAACCGTTTCATTTTGCGCTATCAATTTTGGTACACCCTGTACAGGGTGTAACAGGATCTCACCGACAAACTCTGAGAAATGAAGATCACACAGAGAGGATCATTGTTTGTTAAGGAACATGTGTTCGATGACACGTTCTTAAGGAACTTAACTTACTTACTTTACTTTCTTACTTACTTACTTACTGGCTTTTAAGGAGCCCGGAGATTCATTGCCGCCCTCACATAAGTCCGCCATTGGTCCCTATCTTGTGCAAGATTAATCCAGTCTCTATCATCATATCCCACCTCCCTCAAATCCATTTTAATATTATCTTCCCATCTACGTCTCGGCCTCCCCAAAGGTTTTTTTCCCTCCGGCCTCCCAATTAACACACTATATGCATCTTGATTACACAACTTTTAATACTGTATCATTTCGGAATATGTATGATAAGAACTTTCTTGTGTTAAATTTTCACGTACCTTGTTAACATGTTTCGACCTATTTTGGGTCATCTTCAGAACTGGTCGTTGTTGGTCTTGGCGCCTCTTGTTTCCTGTGAGGGTGCGTTCGTAGTGTAGAGTCAAAGAGTGTATGTGTTTTGAAATTGAGTTGTGTTGAGAATTTCGTTGGGGTGTGTTTTCGTGTGTCTGTATATTTCATATTGTTCTAGTGTGTTGAGTTTCTGGCTTTTTGGTTGGATGTGCAGTATTTCCATGTCTGTGTTGATGTCTCTGTAGGTGTGGTTGGCATTTGCATTTCTGGATTCGCCCATACGTTCTACATGCCCTGCCCATCTCAAACGTCTGGATTTAATGTTCCTAATTATGTCAGGTGAAGAATACAATGCGTGCAGTTCTGCGTTGTGTAACTTTCTCCATTCTCCTGTAACTTCATCCCTCTTAGCCTCAAATATTTTCCTAAGCACCTTACTCTCAAACACCTTTAACCTATGTTCCTCTCTGAAAGTGAGAGTTCAAGTTTCACAACCAAGTTTCTTAAGGAACTATGCATCCAAAAGTTAGATGTCCTGTAATTATTATTTTTTTTTTTACAAAATGAAATTTCATACATGTCCTGACAATTTTACAACGGCTGTTAAAATGACACAGCCTATACAGTACCTCGTTACATTTTTGATACCTTAACAGCATTCATTGTCCAACTCTGTCAAGCATGGCAGGGCAGTGTTGGATTTGTTGGATGGTAAGACAGGCTGAAGATGCACCACAGACCAATAACTAAGTACAGCAATGCAGCAGGGATGATAAGGACTTACGGCGCACACTTATGTAACGTATGCTATGAGGGATGAGCTTCTAAAAAGGATGTATAACTCATGAAGGATATGTTCTTTAACAAAAATGACCCTCTCTTTGTGATCTATCATTCCTCGAAATTTGTCGGTGATATCCTGTTACACCCTGTAGGCTGCAAGTATATGCTGAAGTAAGTTCCCACTCTGAAATGCCTGTATCTTCTGTAGACAATATATTAAGAATTTGGTTCCTAGATACCATTATGTCTTAGAGGGATTGTTTTTTTTTCGATATGAATTTCGTTGCTATGGTAACTGTGTCACGCTTGTAAAACAATTGTGGTTAAGAATTCAGACAGCAATATTTTTTTATACCGCTACATGTTTGGATATGCATCACGACGTAACAGCTGGTAATATAGAAGCTGAGCACTACATTGTTCTGTGTACTGGAGAAAGTTAATAAGAACGAACGAAAGAATTACATTTGTCATGCAGTTCGTTGACAGATAGAAATGTCGTGGAGAGAGAGAGAGAGAGAGAGAGAGAGAGAGAGAGAGAGAGAGAGAGAGAGAGAGAGAGAGAGAGAGAGAGAGTTGTGCTGATTGAAAAACAGACAGGTAGATAGGTGAACCAGTAGTAAGACGTGCGATAGATTTTTTTATATTTTTTTTTATTTTATTGGGTTATTTTACGACGCTTTATCAACAGCTTAGGTTATTTAGCGTCTGAATGAGATGAAGGTGAAAATGCACGTGAAATGAGTCCGGGGTCCAGCACCGAAAGTTACCCAGCATTTGCTCATATTGGGTTGAGGGAAAACCCCGGAAAAAACCTCAACCAGGTAGCTTGCCCCGACCGGGAATCGAACCCGGGCCACCTGATTTCACGACCAGACGCGCTAGCCGTTACTCCACAGGTGTGGACTGTGCGGTAGATTGATGGAAAGAAAGGTGTGTTCGGATTGATGGTTGAATAATGGGAGGGACGAAAGAATGAGTGGTGGAAGAGTGTGTAGGAGAATGAGAGGGTTGGTTGAAGGGAGGTAGAGTAAGAAAGGATAGGAGGATGGGAGAAATGGATAAACAGATAGAGAGGCAGGTAGATGGATAAGTTTGCCTGTAGATGGATAGATAGAAATCTTGATGGAGTGATGGATGGATATATGAAGGATTGGATGGATTGATGGATTGAAGGAAAGATGGACGATATGAAAGGTTGCATGGATTGATGGATGGATGAAAAGATGGAGGAATATATGACGGATTGGATGGATTGATGGATTGAAGGAAAGATGGACGAATATATGAAAGGTTGCATGGATTGATGGATGGATGAAAAGATAGACGAATATATGAAGGATTGGATGGATTTATGGATTGAAGGAAAGATGGACGAATATATGAAGGGTTGGAATGGATTGATGGATTGAAGGAAAGATGGACGAATGTACGAAGGGATGGAATGGATTGATGGATTGAAGGAAAGATGGACGAATGTATGAAGGGATGGAATGGATTGATGGATGAATATATGAAGGGTTGAATAGATTGATGGATTGAAGGAAAGATGGACGAATGTATGAAGGGATGGAATGGATTGATGGACGAATATATGAAGGACTGGATGGATTGATGGATTGAAGGAAAGATGGACGAATGTATGAAGGGATGGAATGGATTGATGAATGAATATAAGAAGGATTGGATAGATTGATGGATAGAAGGAAAGATGGACGAATGTATGAAGAGATGGAATGGATTGGTGGATAAATATATGAAGGGTTGGATAGGTTGATGGATTGAAGGAAAGATGGACGAATGTATGAAGGGATGGAATGGATTGATGGATGAATATATGAAGGACTGGATGGATTGATGGATTGAAGGAAAGATGGACGAATATATGAATGGATGGAATGGATTGATGGATGAATATATGAAGGACTGGTTGGATTGATGGATTGAAGGAAAGATGGACGAATATATGAAGGGATGGAATGGATTGATGGATGAATATATGAAGGACTGGATGGATTGATGGATTGAAGGAAAGATGGACGAATATATGAAGGGATGGAATGGATTGATGGACGAATATATGAAGGGATGGAATGGATTGATGGATGAATATATGAAGGATTGGATGGATTGATGGATTGAAGGAAAGATGGATGAATATATGAAGGGATGGAATGGATTGATGGATGAATATATGAAGAATTGGATGGATTGATGAATATCTGGAAAGATGGATGAATATATGAAGGGATGGAATGGATTGATGGATGAATATATGAAGAGTTTGAATGGATTGATGGATAGTTATATGGAGGGTTGGAATGGATTGATGCATGAATATGTGAAGGGTTAGGTGAATTGATGGGTGAATATTATATGATGGGTTGGAATGGATTGATGTATAGATGAAAAAAAGATGGATGGGTGGAAGAATGGAAGGGTTGGAATGGACTGGTTTTAAACTTTCCCTCAAAATCTAAATGGACATCTTCTTTTGTTTAATTAAATTCGATTTAAATTATCTACTTATTTAGACTGGGAAGTCATGTATGAAAAACGCATGAATGATGATTACGCTGATAATTATTCACCCTCAAACCTGCACGAACTCAAGAGCACGCAATATGTAGCGGAGTTAAGTTCACGCTGCACGGGGAGCTGGCCCACATCTGACCAGCACGGCACCGCTGATCCTTCACCGAACAATACGTGAGTCTGTCTATCCTTGTATGGCTACACCTACCGTGCCGTTACAGCGCTGCGCCTGCCATATCAAATCATGACTTAAAAGTTTATAAAAATGCTAACACAGGTACAAATATAGTCAAACATTGACTTGATTTTAATTTTATTTCGTTAAATACAGGGTGGGTTAAAAGTCGCTTTCCCCAAACACTTCCTTACATTTAATTTACATTGGCCGTATCCGTGCGCTCCGCTGTACCCGTTAGAAATAAATATAAAGTAATTACATAATTAAAATAGGACGTTTGATCCAGGGAACATTCGTGTTTGATAGAAGGATAAATCGTTTAATATGTTACTTAATTTAAATTGTATTTAAATAATTAAAATGCGATCATTTTGGTCCAGAGACACTCATTTGGTGCAATGACAATGTCTCTTGCCAGTCGTAGATTACTTGCTGAACAACTTTTATTATATAAAATATTCAACGGTCTACTGGATAATAGCGAAATATTATCACAAATCCAGATTAACGCTAGAACATCACATTTAAGAAATCGTCAGTTGTTATATTATAAAAAACCAAACACTTCATCACATAAAAATTCACAGTGTTAAAAATGTGTTCAAATTTCAATGAAATATGTAAAACATGGGATCTAGATTTCTGCGTTTCTTACATGGAATACAAACATTTTCTTATTAATATACTGAAGGTGGTTGATTTTATATAATATTGCTATTTGTTACTCTGTAATTTGCCAATTATAGCTACATTTTACATTTTTGGCTGTGATATCTATATTTAACTATATTTAACTATTTTTCATGTATTTTATTTTGTATTTTTCATTTATATCTATATCTGTATCTCTTATTTAGGTAGTATCTATTTGTCTGTTCTTTTTTTTTCTTTCCCTTTCTCATTTTCCATTTTAATTTCTATTTACACTTGTATCTGTTTCATCTCTTTTTTCATGTTATCTATGTTTTTTTCTTTTTTGTAAACGAATATCTGTACTGTCTATTATAATTGGGGCATGCCCTGTTATAGGCATATATAAATAAATAAATAAATAAATAAATAAAGAAAGAAAGAAAGAAAGAAAGAAAGAAAGAAAGAAAGAAAGAAAGAAAGAAAGAAAGGAATGAATGAATGAATGAATGAATGAATAAATGAATAAATGAATAAAAAGTTTCTTATTTGTTATTACATGCAACCATAGTTTAATGAAGATTGACATATCATTTAGTTTTAATGTGTATACTTCATATTACTGTTTTCATTGAATTATGGTAATAACTTAATTTTAACCCTTGTTTTCTACGTCTTCAGTAAATAGCATTTGGCCCACTATGGTTCTGAACCCTTCAAATAACTTAAATAGTGATACAGCATAAACAGTGATATGTAATTATATTTCTGTCCAAAATGTAAGAATTCACGATCTCCTATGTACCATTGCCATGGAAGAATAAATGAGTTTTTTATTCCTAATCAAAAATTTTATATTTTGGACATTGGAGTTAAAGCAGGAACAACGACGCTATAATCTGAGGCGGCGGTGAAAATGTATTATATTGTTATTTTAAAAGTCTTGTATATCCTTAAATATCAATCCTATCAAAATTTTGCATAGAATAAAACTTATCGTAAATCATTTTTAAAGAAACTTTTGTTATGTAACATGTCTCATTAAAATTAAGAATAAGGGAAATATTTCGATTTATTTAATTCAGTCCCCCTTATAACTCCTGTTTTAAATAAAGTATTTTGAATTCCATATAGTCTAAAATCTAAGTTACAACGAACTTAATTAATATTCCAATTTTCATATAAATCGGTTCAGCCATTATCGCGTGAAAAGGTAACAAACATCCAAACAGATAGACAGACAGACAGACATACAAACAAAAATTTCAAAGAAGTGATTTTTGGTTTCAGCAGGATTAATTATACACGTTGACACCAATTATTTTTGGAAAATTGAAAATTACCAGAAACATTTTGGTTACAGATTTATTATTAGTATAGATTTGACTACACATTCCTTTAGCTACAGATTTTATTCAAAATGGAGGTCCTGTTTCTCGATACACAATTCACAACGTTTAGACACTGATTTACAGATGGCAGAACATAACTCACGATTTTCATCGATTTTCACGAATAACTATTCGATCATCTGTCGCAACTGATGCAGATCCTGCGATTTCTGAGGAAAAACATCGTTTTTCAGGATACCCCTCAGCGAAAATCACATGGCGTCAGGTCGCATGATCTGGGTGGCATGATTAATCGATCAAAATATTTAATAGAATAATCGAGTCGATTAAAATTAATCGGTTGTAGTTGATATTAATTATTATTTTGTTAATACAAACTCATACTAAAAATTTGGACAATATTTCTCTCTCGGAAATTGCTTACTTAAAAGCACAGTAATGCTGTTATTTTCTAACTGTAAACCAGGTAGCGTAGGAAAAATCTTTGCACTTCGGTGAAACGTTTGGATTTAAATTGAACGATCGTGGAGAAGTGCTTGACAGAATTTTTTTTTTTTTTTTTTTCGTGTTTAGTGATGTAGAAAACATTATTACTAAACGTAGAGCGGCACTTAATTTGGAGCATGTGAATGCACTCACATGTTTAAAATCATGGATGAAGCAGTATTAACTAGGTGAGTCTTCATACTTTTTGTTATTTATGTTTGTCTCAAAAATTCCCGGAGAAATTGACACAATAAATTATAAGCCTCATAATAAATATGTTAGTGAGTATTTAAAATAGTTGTTTTGTAATATAACGATACAATATAATATACAGATATACAACATTTAATACTTATGCTTATCACCGAACACAAGTTAAATTTAACAATAATTGTGTATTACAGTATATTAAAACATTTTTCACCTCGATTAAATTCAAATAGTTAATCGATTAAATATTTTGATCGATCGACAGCACTAGTTTTTACAGGGTTTTCCCTCAACCCAATATGAGAAAATGCTGGGTACTATCGGTGCTGGATCCCGGACTCATTTCACCGGCATTATCACCTTCATCTCGTTCAGACGCTAAATAATCTAAGATAGTCTATTGATATAGTGTCGTTAAATAACGTACTAAAAAAATCAACTGCATATCGGCAAAACGAGAGCTGTTTTCAAGACATGACATAGGAAAAACAGTTGACGCACGAACATGGTTGCCAACCCACCACTTATTACACCAGCTAAGCCACCGGCGTGTCTCAGTCGGTTAAGGCGCTTGCCTGCCGGTCTGAAGTTGCGTTCGGGCACGGGTTCGATCCCCGCTTGGGCTGATGACCTAGTTGGGTTTTTCCGAGGTTTTCCCCAAGCGTAATGTGAATGCAAGGTAATCTATGGCGAATCCTCGGCCTCATCTCGCCAAATATCATCTCGCTATCACCAATCTCATCGACGCTAAATAACCTAGTAGTTGATATAGCGTCGTTAAATAACCAACTAAACTAAAATAAAAAACACCAGCTATTCGTTTGTTCAAGTTATGGCATCTGTATATGTGTATGTATGAAACCTAAAAACGAATGCTGGGGAAAGCGACTTTTGATCCAAATTGTATATACAAAAAGGACTTGAGGTGTACTGTAAACTGTGACATGAGATGCTGCCAGGAAGTCAAAAGGAGGATAGCAATGGCCAAGGAAGCTTTTACTAGAAAAAGGAGCATCTTCTGCGGACCTCTGGAAAAAGAACTAAGGAAGAGACTAGTGAAGTGCTTTGTGTGGAGTGTGGCATTGTATGGGGCAGAAACATGGACATTACGACGAAGTGAAGAGAAACGACTAGAAGCATTTGAAATGTGGATATGGAGAAGAATGGAGAGTGTGAAATGGACAGACAGAATAAGAAATGAAGCTGTGTTGGAAAGAATGGGTGAAGAAAGAATGATGCTGAAACTGATCATGAAGAGGAAAAGAAATTGGTTGGGTCACTGGCTGAGAGGAAACTGTCTACTGAAGGATGCACTGGAAGGAATGGTGAACGGGAGAAGAGTTCAGGGCAGAAGCAGATATCAGATGATAGACGACATTAAGAGGAGACAAAGAAGAAGGGAGAAAATAGGAAAGGCTGGATTTACAGTGAAAGACATACCCTCGGAGAGAATACTGTGAATGAATGCATTCGGAGTGTACTACTAGCCATTGGTGCATTACATTTCAGTTGAGATCAAGTCAAGTATTGAATGATAGAAGATGGAGAATTTAAAGTTCTCTCAGATGTGTTGTATATCAGTGGGAATAGGCTTGGTAGTAGTATGTGCAGAGATTTCCTCTAAATGTATTATATTTTGAACCAGCTGCTTACGCACTGAATCACGGGAAAGGTGCAACAGTAAATTACTCCATCTCTAAGTGACCGCGGAGGTTTTCTTTCCACTATATCTGGTCGAATTCCCTTTCTTTGCTTGTGGGACATTTCATTATTTTTGTGATAACTAATTTTGTCATTTAAATTTCTCCCCAAATATCGATCTCTTTTCCCAAGTCAATTTATTTTGCGTCAATTCACAGTTTCTAAAAACTAAATAAATTTAATTTCCTTGAAGGCTTGCCTAACTTTTTATTTTGTTTGTCGTGCAGTGTTGTAGAAGTGCTCATTCCAGTTCCAGACTTCCTTCTCAACACATTACGTCTTTGTCATTTCTCAGTAGGCTCTACCACTCGTTAACACATAATTTCTCACTTATCAGTTGGCACTTCTGTCGTTGCATATTTTTACAGCCAATTAACACGTTTGTTTGAACACATTCTTACTGCGTTATTCATTTAGTTAAACGAGCTCCGAAACGGAATTTTCTGTTACATTGAGTAATTCTTTAAAAGTTGTATGAGCCCATCGTTGTCATTTCAGAACGGCCCCGAGGTTCACTCAGCCTCCTATAAAATTGAGTACCGGGTCCTTCCCGGGGGTAAAAGGCGGTCAGAGCGTGGTGCCGATCACACCACCTCATTCTAGTGCCGAGGTCATGGAAAGCATGGTGCTCTACCTCCATGCCCCCCAAGTGCCTTCATGGCATGTTACGGGGATACCTTTTTACCTTTTACAGTTTCATTAACACGTAATCAAGTTTGCGCGAGATCGTGCGTATTTGCTTGGTTTCCGCACAAAACCAACCCGCGGAAAATCTAAAATTCCACATTCAGTATTCCCATCCTAACACACATAACAATTTCCCTCTTCTTACCGCTTAAGTGACATATTGATTTTACTGCTTTAGGCTTTTAACATATTATTTTAGAGACGTTCAATATAGTAATAATTATAAATTGGAAACTTACCACTGCAATTTCACCTAAATTGCACTGTTAATTACTGTTTTTAAATATTTGCAAAAATTAAGTAAACTCTATAACTCCACTAAAGCTACTGCATTCGCGATGCAAGTAACATTAAGGAAGCCGTGAAAAAATCAACAAGATTCCAGACTCATCATAGACTGGGGGGAAAAAAAGACAGACGTATATCACGGCCTGCTGGAGTATAGTAAACACAGAAAAAATTTTAAAGCAACAATGTTGAATATAGATATTTTTGTTTTGCAAATTTGCCGTCATTGAACAGAAACCAAGATGGAGATTTCATTACAACTAATTAGAAATTCCTCTTTCTGGTATGTAATAAACGATCTTCGCACAAAATAATGTACGATACACGAGCGGTATGTTTTCTTTCAATTCTCGGAAATTAAAAAAGCTCAACTACGTTTCGCTTTTTCAAACTTTTCCTCGAACATGAAAACTTCAACATACCGCTCTTGTAACGCACATTACTATTACAGAATTATTGGGAGAGTCTTAAATCGTGCTCGCAGAGTTACAGATTTCTTTTGTCCACACTTTAACAACTCTAGAGCTAAAGACAATAGGGCTGCCAACTCTTTAAAGTTGCTCCTACTTGTGTTACAATTTGGAAAGTTGGTGAGTGTATTATCTTATTTTTCTTATTATTGAAAAATTAACAATAAATATTGGGAAGGATTTAAATTACTATTGAACACAGCTGTAATACATATTACTTCGCAAACACATTTTGAAATTTATTAATTCTCTGTTGTCTCTTAACTCCAACAAATTAACCAAAAAAATAGTAGGCTTTGGGACAAAAACACACTGCACCACATTTTTTTTTTCGATATGATAGCTTGGCGATACTTTCCAAGATGATATTAATCTATTTCAATATTTGGTTCTACAAAATTCTGATTAATATCTTAGTTGTGTAGGTCCTATTATTATATAGTCATGACATACGGAGCTAGAAATCTTGGCCTGCAATATTTTCTCTAAAACAAAAACTTTCGTTCCTATAGTAACCATAGTGTACTATAACACCGTGATCCGAATCAAGACTTGTCCAATATAACAAGGATTTTTTTTGCAAACCCAGCATTCTCCAATCTTCCTTATTGTCCCTATCTCCGTCTTCGCATACGATCTATATATCTCTGAATGTTTTCTGCCATCTGATATCTTCTTCTATCCCGGAATTTTCTATCGTTCACCATTCCTTCCAGTGTATCCTTAAGTAGGCAGTTTCTTCTCAGTCAGTAACCCAACCAATTCCTTTTCCTCTTTCTGATAAGTTTCAGCATCATTCTTTTTTCACCCACTCTTTCTAGCACAGCTTCATTTCTTATTTTGTCTGTCCATTTCACACGCTCCATTCTTCTCCATATACATGTTTCAAATAGTTCTAGTAGTTTCTCTTCACTTCACTATGGTTCACTCA
The DNA here is from genome assembly GCF_040183065.1 of Periplaneta americana. Classification (NCBI taxonomy): domain Eukaryota; kingdom Metazoa; phylum Arthropoda; class Insecta; order Blattodea; family Blattidae; genus Periplaneta; species Periplaneta americana. The sequence goes on from NC_091117.1 coordinate 5,159,074, forward strand.
AATTCTATCGCACGTTTCTATTATCACTTTAATATTTCAGAACTCGCGTTTAGAAATCAAACGAGTGGTCACACAGGTCTGTAGCTGTTCTCGATGCTGAGATATTACTGTGAGAGTTTGCATGACACGTTTAATTTTATACACAACTACGATGAGGGAAAGCGGCGTCATTGGGCAATGATTAAATTGGTTCATAGCCTAACTACTAGTAACATTAGAATTTGGCTTTGACAGTATACATTTTAAATTCTGTTATTAACTTCTATTTTACCACGGATCCGGAACGGGTGCCTATACTCGGTGCGAAAAAAAAGACGTATTGTATATAATAAATGCATAGAAAATATTTTCCTGTCAAAATAGCACGAAGGGAAATTCGTCCACAGAAACTTCTATCAAAATTTACCATTTACAATATTTTCCAACATGACATAACATCAAAAATTTGTTTTGTATATACAGTAAATATTCGGGATCTTGTTAAAAATATTTATAAAACGTTCACAAATAACTACAGCAGTTGATACATCGTGTATTTGAGCTCAGTTTGTTTCGTGTTATAAATAGGCCTACCATTACATAGTTGCAGTAACAAAAGAGCGCGTCTGAAAAACAAGTGAATATGATCCTTATATGCAATGGAATCAACAATGAGAGCGAGATTTGAGTTTGGCATAGCGTCGAAAACAAACGAATGACGTGTGTTATGTGCATACATTTCCCTCACCAACGAGACTCGTTCCTGCCAGACATCAGGCTGAAAATCTAGCGTGAAGAAATTCTGGCTGCATGGTTCGTTGCATGCAGGCTGGCATTACACCCAAAAACATCTGAAACGTTACTTATTGTTGCTTTTCGCAGTTGTCTTCACGCCAGTGGCGTGTGGTTACGATATTAAAAACTGTTCGTAGCTTTTTTTGCGTTTTATTCAAGGTCATTGTTGAAAGGTGACCCGTTTTAAGTACAGGAATTGCTGCTTGTTCTATGCAATTCGTCTTTGAGTAGGATTTAATGTTGGTGAGTTGACTTATATTGGCCTTCATATGCAGTTTTTGTTAACTGTTTAATTTAATTCTCTAAATCTTTTTTGTTGTTTTCTCTATACGTTAGTCTGTTCAACCACATCCGGTTCCGGAAATTTTTTCAACTGCTAAGCTAATTCTTCTAAAAAGAGAGGATCGCGACTTGAAATTGTGATATTTTAATGAACTCTATATTAAGTGATAAGATTTAAAAAATAGATTCCTACAGACCTTGGTTTCTGGCTTAGACGAGACGATTAGTAGTCTTGAAGAAAGTAACAGGGAATTTTGGGAAAATCCCTATAATTGCTTCTAACCTCTGAACAGGAATTAGGGTAATGGAATTAGAGTAACTAAATACAGTTTGTTGTAAGATTAAGTGTGTGTAATGAACAGTATGAAAAAGACTAAGAATAACAGTCAATCTTACAATAACAATAATAATAATAATAATAATAATAATAATAATAATAATAATAATAATAATAAATTTTATTTTACCTGGCACAGTTAAGGCCTTCAAGTCTTCTCTCCAATCAAATACGTTTGTAATGAATAGCTTACAAATACAAAATAATAATAATAATAATAATAATAATAATAATAATAATAATAATAATAATAATATATTTTATTTCACCTGGCACAGTTAAGGCTGTCAAGTCTTCTCTTCTAGTCAACTATGTTTGCAATGAATAACTTAAAATACAAAATAATAGTAATAATAATATAATAATACTACTACTACTACTACTACTAATAATAATAATAATAATAATAATAATAATAATAATAATAATATATATTTTATTTCACCTGGCACAGTTAAGGCCGTCAAGTCTTCTCTTCTAGTCAACTATGTTTGCAATGAATAACTTACAAATACTTACTTACTGGCTTTTAAGGAACCCGGAGGTTCATTGCCGCCCTCACATAAGCCCGCCATTGGTCCCTATCCTGAGCAAAATTAATCCATTCTCTATCATCATATCCCACCTCCCTCAAATCCATTTTAATATTATCTTCCCATCTACGTCTCGGCCTCCCTAAAGGTCTTTTTCCCTCCGGCCTCCCAACTAACACTCTATATGCATTTCTGGATTCTCCATACGTGCTACATGCCCTGCCCATCTCAAACGTCTGGATTTAATGTTCCTAATTATGTCAGGTGAAGAATACAATGCGTGCAGTTCTGTATTGTGTAACTTTCTCCATTCTCCTGTAACTTCATCCCTCTTAGCCCCAAATATTTTCCTAAGGGGCACCTTATTCTCAAACACCCTTAACCTATATTCCTCTCTCAAAGTGATAGTCGCCATGTATTGTGGGTCCCTATCACCACGGCATGGCGCGTCCTCAGGTTGCGGATAGAGGAGACGGCCTCCAGATATGGAGGGTAGCTGCGAATATATTGAATAAGCAGTCGTGGACAGCCGATAAGGGGTGGTCCTCCAGCTTGGGGGTTGGGCGAAGGGCTAACAACCCATCACCGTAAAAAAAACAGCTTGTTACGAAACCTCAAAATAAGACTCGGAATAGGACTGATTCTCTGGCACGACCACAGCAAAGGAATAAGGTTTTGAGATTTGGTGCTGGGAATGTTACAAGTCTATATAGAACAGGAGGGGTAACATTAGTAGCAAAGAACTAGCTAGATATAGAATAGACTTTGTGTGAGTACAGGAGGTTAGGTTAGATGGGAACGGCATAGGTTTCATATGAAATTGCTAACCATGTTAATAATAATAATAATAATAATAATAATAATAATAATAATAATAATAGACTAATAATAATAAAAATGATGATAATAATAATAATAATAGACTAATAATAATAAAAATGATAATAATAATAATAATAATAATAATAATAACAATAATAATAATAGACTAATAATAATAAAAATGATAATAATAATAATAATAATAATAATAATAATAATAGACTAATAATAATAAAAATGATAATAATAATAATAGACTAATAATAATAAAAATGATAATAATAATAATAATAGACTAATAATAATAAAAATGATAATAATAATAATAATAATAATAATAGACTAATAATAATAATAAAAATGATAATAATAATAATAATAATAATAATAATAGACTAATAATAATAAAAATGATAATAATAATAGACTAATAATAATAAAAATGATAATAATAATAATAATAGACTAATAATAATAAAAATGATAATAATAATAGACTAATAATAATAAAAATGATAATAATAATAATAGACTAATAATAATAAAAATGATAATAATAATAATAATAGACTAATAATAATAAAAATGATAATAATAATAATAGACTAATAATAATAAAAATGATAATAATAATAATAATAGACTAATAATAATAAAAATAATAATAATAATAATAATAATAATAGACTAATAATAATAATAAAAATGATAATAATAATAATAATAATAATAGACTAATAATAATAAAAATGATAATAATAATAATAATAGACTAATAATAATAAAAATGATAATAATAATAATAATAATAGACTAATAATAATAAAAATGATAATAATAATAATAATAATAATAATAGACTAATAATAATAATAAAAATGATAATAATAATAATAATAATAGACTAATAATAATAAAAATGATAATAATAATAATAATAATAATAATAATAATAGACTAATAATAATAATAAAAATGATAATAATAATAATAATAATAATAGACTAATAATAATAAAAATGATAATAATAATAATAATAATAATAATAGACTAATAATAATAAAAATGATAATAATAATAATAATAATAATAGACTAATAATAATAATAAAAATGATAATAATAATAATAATAATAATAATAATAATAGACTAATAATAATAAAAATGATAATAATAATAATAGACTAATAATAATAAAAAATAATAATAATAATAGACTAATGATAATAATAATAATAATAATAATAATAATAATAATAATAATAGACTAATAATAATAATAAAAATGATAATAATAATAATAGACTAATAATAATAAAAATGATAATAATAATAATAATAATAATAGACTAATAATAATAATAAAAATGATAATAATAATAATAATAATAATAGACTAATAATAATAAAAATGATAATAATAATAATAATAATAATAGACTAATAATAATAAAAATGATAATAATAATAATAATAATAATAGACTAATAATAATAATAAAAATGATAATAATAATAATAATAATAATAATAGACTAATAATAATAAAAATGATAATAATAATAATAGACTAATAATAATAAAAAATAATAATAATAATAGACTAATGATAATAAAAATGATAATAATAATAATAATAATAATAATAATAGACTAATAATAATAAAAATGATGATAATAATAATAATAATAATAATAATAGACTAATAATAATAAAAATGATAATAATAATAATAATAGACTAATAATAATAAAAATGATAATAATAATAATAATAATAATAATAATAATAATAATAATAATAATAATAATAATAATATATCAACGATAGATGCGCATGTAGGCCTACTTTACATTTTTCATTCTTTCCGGAAATCGTAAGGCCCCAGCACTGATTTCAGCCAGAATGTAGTCCCTGGAGAACAGTGCTGAAACATAACTACAATATTTCTAATATTTGAAGAGAAAAATTCGCTCCGGCGCCGGGGATCGAACCCGGGTCTTTGGTTCTACGTATCAAGCGCTCTGTCCACTGAGCTACGCCGAATTCAATCCACAGCACCGGACCGAACCTTCCTCCTGCAATGTTTCCTTTTGTGGCCTGAAGGAGGAAGGTTCGATCCGGTGCTGTGGATTGAATTCGGCGTAGCTCAGTGGTCAGAGCGCTTGGTACGTAGAACCAAAGACCCGGGTTCGATCCCCGGCGCCGGAGCGAATTTTTCTCCTCAAATATTAATTGTCAATATTACAGATATTATTCTGTAGGACAAATTTATGAATCTATAATAGACAATATTTTTGTTTTACTTCGCTCCAAAGATGTGGTGAATGGTTTGGAGAGGAAGTTCTGGAGTATTGCTCCAAAAAGCGATAGTTTCCTGTCCCTGCAGGTAAGAGCTGTTTAAAAATTCGTGGACTACTTTTTTTTCTTTAGAATTATGGTTGATATTCGACCCTTTCTTTCTTAAATCCTTGGAAGAACTTCACAAGTGAAGTGGCTTTCAGTTTTCATCACTTTGGAACGTCTTGCCTTGCAATTTCTTTTTTTTTTTTTCAGTCGTAAATGCCCCAGAATCACAAGGTGCCGTACTGTGGATCTTCTGGAGGCGTTCCGCCAATTTCAGCAAGCGTTCCGTCACTGCAGCCTTAAATGTGGCCTTGCACTATCTTGAGTCAGCAATCACTTTTCTAACTAAACATTTGGCCTTCCTTTCTCGGAAGATATATTATATTTTAACGTGGAACGCTTTCCTGCGTACCATTCGACAAATATTGTAACAAAAATTGCATCACTGCCCCTTATGGGAATGCAATTTGTAATGCATTCGTTAAGAACTTCGTTTGTTCATTCATGGCCCAGGTTGTGCTTCTATTATAACACTGATCAAACGGAATGTGTAACCTAGGCTTATTGTCGGCGAATCCATCATCATTTGTTTCTATATTTTAAGAGGTTATGTCTCGTGAGCAGAACATAGTACTAAATGGAAATATCCAAATATCTTGGAGCAACAGTAACAAATATAAATGATACTCGGGAGGAAATTAAACACAGAATAAATATGGGAAATGCCTGTTATTATTCGGTTGATAAGCTTTTATCATCCAGTCTGCTGTCAAAAAATCTGAAAGTTAGAATTTATAAAACAGTTATATTACCGGTTGTTCTTTATGGTTGTGAAACTTGGACTCTCACTTTGAGAGAGGAACAGAGGTTAAGAGTGTTTGAGAATAAGGTGCTTAGGAAAATATTTGGGGCTAAGATTGATGAAGTTACAGGAGAATGGAGAAAGTTACACAACGCAGAACTGCACGCATTGTATTCTTCACCTGACATAATTAGGAACATTAAATCCAGACGTTTGAGATGGACAGGGCATGTAGCACGTATGGGCGAATTCAGAAATGCATATAGAGTGTTAGTTGGGAGATCTGAGGGCAAGAGACTTTTGGAGAGGCTGAGACATAGATGGGAGGATAATATTGAAATGAATTCGAGGGAGGTGGGATATGATAGTAGGGACTGTATTAATCTTGCACAAGATAGGGACCGATGACAGGCTTATGTGAGGGCGGCAATGAACCTCCGGGTTCCTTAAAAGCCATTTGTAAGTAAGTAAGTAAGTAGAGGTTATGTGCATCGCTGCAACCATCCGTGACATCGATTCTTGTTATAGGCAGTCCCAACAATAACGATGACGTATTAATTAATAATGAATAATAACTTCGATGTTCCTTTATTTCAATGATTTATAATAATGTATAATATAATATAATATAAATAGTCGTGTTGAAATAATTGCTGTAGATCTGTGATTTCAGTATCAGATGAACTTGGAAAAGATTAACATGGAACGTTTTTTAACGTGTAAAAGCTCAATTAAATATTGAACTGAATTTTAATGTAGTCGTAATAAAAATTATTCATACATAAATGTTGTTTATGGAGAGTATAAAGAGAGAAATGAAAAGAAATATAAAACTTTTGCTTCAAATCCCAAACATCCTTACAATCCCAACCATGCTCACAATAACAATCACGAACAGCATAAACATTTGACACAATTATAGGAATTCAATGAGTCCCCTCACCTTTTAAAACACTTAAATGAAGACTGGAGTAATATTTACTTTGACATTCTGTCTCTACGGCACTCCCAAGAAGAGAATGCTCATGGTTTTTGGTGCATTGATACGAATCTTCTTATATGGAGGTCATTTTGGTTTATGATGGCTACAAATTTCGACGACTTCATTTGTTTTCTTCATCTTCAGTGATGTCATGCGACAACAAACACGGCTCATTATTGTGGGAATTTGCTTATTAAATGGTCAGTCCTCTCTGCTGACACTCCTGAGGATAAACAGAAGCTGTCTTTATAATATAAATTAGAAAACCGCGAATTTTTCAGTGGTTTTTCGCAATAGCTCTGGTTAAAGAGTTCACGAATTCATTAAATATTTTTCTCAAGCAAAACATAGAATTTAATATTGCAACGTTGGCTCTCCACTAACGAAATATCTAACTGCTCTGTCATATTAAAATGTAGTTTTTATTTTGAAACGCCTTTAGTTTGAAAAACATCACTTCTAAATTCCTTCATTCTAGAATGGTTACATAAAACGGTATACAAGAAAAACAAATAACGAATACAGCCTTAACAATGGAAATAGGCCTTACCATATATTTTGAGAAACTCTAATACTTCATTTTTACTTCTCCAGATTGTTATAATGTTTCTACAGTTTTAAAACAGAGAATCATTTCAATGAATATTCACATTAAGTCTGATTATTGTTGCTGAATTATTTTTTTGCAAGAAAACACAGCATTGCTTCTTAATATTACAGAATAGTTTTAATTAATTTGGAAATGACGGAAATTTAGCAAAGAAAACAAATAAATAGTGCATTAACAATGTAAATGCATGTGCTACTATATTGTACGGAATAGTTATGTTTCATTTTTAATTCCTAATACTAACAAATGAATATAGCATTCACAACGAAAATACATGTGCTACTATGTTTTGAGGAACGTTTCAGCTATTCTCCATGGTAACAAATGACAACTGATGGCATTGGAAAAAAAATGAATACAACACTAACCGTGAAAATGCATGTACTACTATATTTTTATGAACGTTAATACATTTTTTTTTATTTTCCCATATTTAACAAATTAATACAGCACCAACAACGTATGTGCTACTGTATATTTATGAACGTTAATGTATTGCTTTTAAATTCACCATAGTAACTATATATATATATGGACGAAATATTAAGAAAATGGAAAATAAAAATAAAGAACTATACACAGAATTTTAATGAAGATAATTTCATAATGACGATGCTATTTTCTGACGATCAGGTAGTAATAGCAAATAATGAAAATAACCTACAGACAGCAATATATGAGTCATGGAAAATAAATAAGAACTATAAAATGGAGATATCTGTACGTAAGACTAAAACTATGGCATTTTGTGGCAAATCTCCTGTAAGATCTAAAATAGTAATAGGAAAGAGTATCATAGAACAGGTAAATAAATTTAAATTTTTGGGCGTTACCTTATCTTATAAAGGAGACTATGATCAAAAAGAAAAAAAAATAGAAAAATTTAATTACATAAATGGAACAATAAGAAGAACCCTGAAATCAAAAGCTAGAAAAGATACATCGTTAAAATTTTATAAGGTGACTAGCCGTACCCGTGCGCTCCGCTGCACCCGTTAGAAATAAATATAAAGTAATTGCATAATTAAAATAGGACTTTGGTCCAGGGAACATTCGTGTTTGATAGAAGAATAAATCGTTTAATATGTTACTTAATTTAAATTGTATTTAAATAATTAAAATGCGATCATTTTGGTCCAGAGACCACTCATTAGGTGTAATGACAATTCCTTTAACATGTTTATTAATTTTTATTACATGCAACCATAGTTTAATGAAGATTGACATCATTTAGATTTATTGTGTACATAATCATTATTTTAAGAAATACAGGGAACGAATGTACAGAATAGCCTATCAAGTTTTCTGTGCATAAGAAGCTATTTTAATCTTACCTGTCCTCGATTCACTCACAAGTTACTGTAATAACATTATAGCATTATGTCCATCTAGAGAAACTACACTTTCCAATGGTGAAATAATACTTAATTATATAAATCGGTTAATTTAGCTTCCGATATTACTTCATACAAACACAAAAACATTCTCTGTAGGCTATGTTTCATAGCTTTTGATTGTTGTTGTCCAAGGCCCCTTATAGACGAATGTTAGATGGCAGTTACTTTAATTTTAAAACTCATTTATCTCATTAAATATCAGTCCTATCAAACTTTTGCAGAGAATAAAACTTATCGGAAATTATTTTTAAAGAAACTTTTGTTATGTAACATTTTTCACAAAAATCAATAATAAGCGAGATATTTAGATTTATTTAATTCAGGCCCCCTTATAACCCCCCCCCCCTTTTAAATAATGTATTTTGAATGCCATATAGCCTATAATCTAAGTTACAACGAACTTAATTTATATTCCAATTTTCATCGAAATCCGTTCAGCCATTATCGCGTGAAAAGGTAACAAACATCCGGACAGACAGACAGACAGACATACAAACAGAAATGTAAAAAAATCGATTTTCGGTTTCAGGATGGTTAATTATACATGTTAACTCCAATTATTTTTGGAATATCGAAAACTACCAGAAAAACTTTGGCTACAGATTTATTATTAGTATAGATGTCAGTGCCCAGTTTACTATATGGAAGCGAAACATGAGCTTATGAAAAAGGGAGATGCCTCTAGATTACAAACAAATGGGATGACATTTTTGAGAAGCGTAGCATGTTAGAGGAAAATAGAACATAAAAGAGACGAAGAAATAAGAGAAGAACTTGAGATATATGAATTAAACAAGAAAATAGAAGAATCTATACTAATAATAAATCTGTAGCCAAAATTTTTCTGGTAATTTTCGATTTTCCAAAAATAATTGGTGTTAACATGTATAATTAACCATTCTGAAACCGAAAATCGCTTTTTTTTTATTTTTGTTTGTATGTATGTCTGTCTGTCTGTCTGTCTGTCTGTCTGTCTGCCTGTCTGGATGTTTGTTACCTTTTCACGCGATAATGACTGAACGGATTTCGATGAAAATTGGAATATAAATTAAGTTCGTTGTAGCTTAGATTATAGGCTATATGGCATTCAAAATACATTATTTAAAAGGGCGGTTATAAGGGGGCCTGAATTAAATAAATCTAAATATCTCGCTTATTATTGATTTTTGTGAAAAATATTACATAACTAAAGTTTCTTTAAAAATAATTTCCGATAAGTTTTATTCTATACAAAAGTTTGATAGGACTGATATTTAATGAGATAAATGAGTTTTAAAATTACAATAACAACGCCATCTAAGGCGCTGTACTGAAATAAAAACAAATGACTTGGTCTATAAGGGGCCTTGGACACAACAATCGAAAGCTATGAAACATAGCCTACAGACAATGTTTCTGTGTTTATATGAAGTAATATCGGAAGCTAAATTAACCGATTTGTATAATTAATTATTATTTCATTATTGGAAACCGTAGTTTCTCTGGATGGACATAATGCTATAATGTTATTACAGTAACTTGTGAGTGAATTGAGGACAGGTAAGATTAAAATAGCTTCTTATGCACAGAAAACTTGATAGGTTATTCTGTATATTCATTTCCTGTATTTCTTAAAATAATGTTTATGAACATATTCATTTTTATCTCAGAGAATTAACGAACAACGAGAGTGTATTGTTTTAGTATGCAGTAATAGTACGTTAGCTTAGCAAATACATTATTGTATAATTCAAATTTTAACTATGCTCAATTGAATCGTGTTAAAATACATGAAATATATATGCAATAAATGCAATGCAAAAAATTGGGTAATGAGCCAAGCAGATTATGTTGCGCTGTTGTAAAAGCTGTTCCTCCTGAGATTCGAGAGCTCCCACAACAAATTAAAAACTTTCTAATTCGAGTGCATCCGTTATCAACACACTTTTTACGTAATATAATATAATATAATATAAACATAATAATAAATCTGTAGCCAAAACTTTTCTGTTAATTTTCGCTTTTCCAAAAATAATTGGTAATAACAATTAAGAAACATGTTAAAGGAATTGTCATTGCACCAAATGAGTGTCTCTGGATCAAAATGATCGCATTTTAATATTTTAAATACAATTTAAATTAAGTAACATATTAAACGATTTATCCTTCTGTCAAACACGAATGTTCCCTGGATCAAACGTCCTATTTTAATTATGTAATTACTCTATATTTATTTCTAACGGGAGCAGCGGAGCGCACATGTACGGCTAGTATAGGAATACATGGATGTCTCACATTTCAAGGATGCAGAAGGACAGGATACCATATAAGTTTTGGAAATATAAACCTCGGGGAAGAAGAAATATTGGAAGACCAGCCGAAAGATAGATGGACCAATTTCAGTAGCTCCTACAGGAATCAATTTCCTTATGCATGAAGGATGATGATGATGATGATGATGATTAAGAAATGAATACAGCTGGAACAATGTAAAGCCAAGTGTCAGCTTTTGATTTGGCACACTAGCGCCACGGCCCTCTAGCAGGATGGTCGATCTGAAGTGTTTATGGTGATCGTTCGCCATCTTGAATGACCGGGCCGGCCGCCACAGCCTTGTGCAGGCGGTTTGGTCGCCGTTGTGCTTTTATTTTCCCGCAACTTGTTTTTTCCGAGTGCAAGCGAGTCTAGTCCTTGGTTCGTTTGTTTCTTTTCTACAGCCGCTCGGTCGGTCGGTCGGTCGGTATGAGCGGAAGGTCCCTCACCTTTCTGTTGCTCGCACAACTACCAACATCAGCTCATCAAAGTCACCAAACCTGTTCTTTGAATGCGGTACATACTATCAGGCGATTTTCGGATCCTCTTAAGAGATTTATTCCCTCTAAAAATTTGAATTTATGGTTAAATATTACGATTTGAAATAAAGGTACACACAGCAAAGATTTAATTGTTATTCCCAGGGGTCAAACATGGGACTGGGACTGCATAGCCATTATTTCTTTAATAATTCATGTGGTATTCTATGTGATGATCTGCACACCTGTGGAGTAACGGTTAGCGCGTCTGGCCGCGAAACCAGGTGGCCCGGGTTTGATTCCCGGTCGGGGCAAGTTACCTGGTTGAGGTTTTCTCCGGGGTTTTCCCTCAACCCAATATGAGAAAATACTGGGTAACTTTCTGTGCTGAACACCGAACTCATTTCACCGGCATTATCACATTCACCTCATTCAGACGCTAAATAACCTAAGATGTTGATAAGGCGTCGTAAAATAACCTACTAAAATTAAAAAAAAAACACAAACTTACACATGATAGGGTTGTAAATTTAATGAATTACAATTTATATAAGAAGAAAGTGAAAGGGGATTCTTCGAATACATATAATTGCGTGAAATGTTTATTAAAGATGGACAAAAAATAACTAACGGGTGATTAAAGAAATATGGTCACGCCAGTGAGTGAACTGTTCCTTAGCCGGTGAAACAGTGATCGAGTGGTGATTTAGTTACTTACCATGAAGCAGTTGCACTGATACGGATGAAGTGATTAATGTGATTGGTTGATTACTTCCAGTTAATTATGTAAACATGGCCTAAATGTTGTACTAGTAGTTTAACCATATTTCTTGTATTTATAATTTATTTATTTTTTCATTCATTTATTTAGTTATTTACTTCCTTTCACAATTACTTACTCAGTTTCTTATTTATTTATTTAATTACTTATTTACTTATTTATTTACTCGATTATTTACATACTTATTCAGTTAAGTATTTACTTATTTACCTATTTATTTAGTTATTTACTTACCTACTCAATTACATACATAGTTACTCAGTTACTTACTTGGTTATTTATTTACTTACTTAATTGCATAGTTACTTACTTAGTTACTTAATTAGTGTCTTATTTCATTATTTATTTAGTTATTTAATTACTTAATTACATACTTATTCACTTACTTACTCACTTAATTACTTGTTTATTTAATTATATAATTACTTAATTACTTACATAGTTACTTAAATAGTTATTATTTCATTATTTATTTACTTAATTACATACTTACTCACTTAATCACTTGTTTATTTAATTATTTATTTAATTACTTAATAACTTACATAGTTACTTATTTTATTATTTATTTACTTACTTAATTACATACTTACTCACTTAATTACTTACTTGTTTATTTAATTATTTATTTAATTACTTACATAGTTACTTAATTAGTTACTTATTTCATTATTTATTTACTTACTTAATTACATACTTACTCACTTAATTACTTATTGTTTATTTAAATATTTATTTAATTACTTACATAGTTACTTAATTAGTTACTTATTTCATTATTTATTTACTTACTTAATTACATACTTACTCACTTAGTCACTCAATTAGTTACTTGTTTATTTAATTATTTATTTAATTAATTACATAGTTACTTAGTTACTTAATTAGTTACTTAGCTAATTATTTATTTACTTACTTAATTACATACTTAATCACTTAGTCACTCAATTAGTTACTTGTTTATTTAATTATTTATTTAATTAATTAATTACATAGTTACTTAGTTACTTAATTAGTTACTTAGCTAATTATTTATTTACTTAATTACATACTTATTCACTTAATTACTTGTTTATTTAATTATTTGTTTAATTACTTAATTACTTACATGGTTACTTAATTAGTTACTTATTTCATTATTTGCTTACTTAATTACATACTTACTCACTTACTCAGTCACTCAATTAGTTACTTGTTTATTTAATTATTTATTTAGTTACTTAAATACTTACAGTTAATAACTCAGTTATTTATTTATTGATTAATTCATTTTCCCATACATTAATTAATTCAATAATTCATTAATGCATTTATTTATTTATTTATTTATTTATTTATTTATTCTAGCGGAATATCTTCCATACTTCCAGAAAACAGAGATTACTTACTTACTTACTGGCATTTAAGGAACCCGCAGGTTCACTGCCGCCCTCACATAAGCCCGCCATTGGTCCCTATCCTGAGCAAGAGTAATCCAGTGTCTACCATCATATCCCACCTCCCTCAAATCCATTTTTATATTATCCTCCCATCTACGTCTCGACCTCCCTAAAGGTCTTTTTCCCTCCGGCCTCCCAACTAACACTCTATATGCATTTCTGGATTCGCCCATACGTGCTACATGCCCTGCCCATCTCAAACGTCTGGATTTAATGTTCCTAATTATGTCAGGTGAAGAATACAATGCGTGCAGTTCTGCGTTGTGTAACTTTCTCCATTCTCCTGTAACTTCATCACTTTTAGCCCCAAATATTTTCCTAAGCACCTTATTCTCGAACACCTTTAATCTCTGTTCCTCTCTCAAAGTGACAGTCCAAGTTTCACAACCATACAGAACAACCGGTAATATAACTGTTTTATAAATTCTAACTTTCAGTTTTTTGACAGTTTCTCAACCGAATAATAACACGCATTTCCCATATTTATTCTGTGTTTAATTTCCTCTGGAGTGTCATTTATGTTTGTTACTGTTACTCAAAGATATTTGAATTTTTTCACCTTTTCAAATTATAAATTACATATTTTTATTTTTCCATTCCATAATGTGTTCTCGTTCACGAGACGTAATCATATACTTTGTTTTTTATGGATTTACTTCCAACCCTATCGCTTTACTTGCTTCAAGTAAAATTCCAGTGTTTTCCCTAATAGTTTGTGGAGTTTTTCCTACTATGTTGACGTCATCCGCATAGACAAGCAGCTGATGTAACCCGTTGAATTCCAAACCCTCTCTGTTGTCCTGAACATTCCTAATGACATATTCTAGAGCAAAATTAAAAAAATAAAGATGATAGTGCATCTCCCTGCTTTAGCCCGCAGTGAATTGGAAAAGTACCAGATAAAAACTGGCCTATACGGATTGTACTGTATGTTTCACTGAGACACATTCTAATTAACTGAACTAGTTTCTTGGGAATACCAAATTCAATAAGAATATTATATAAAACTTCTCTCTTAACCAAGTAATATGCATTTTTGAAATCTTTGAATAACTGATGTACTGTACCCTTACACTCCCATTTTTTCTCCAATATCTGTCGAATACAAATAATCTGATCAATAGTCGATCTATTACGCCTAAAACCACACTGATAATCCCCAATAATTTCATCTACATATGGAGTTAATCTTCTCAAAAGAATATTGCACATAATTCTGTACGACGTCAACAAAAGTTATATTCCTCGAAAGTTACTACAGTTAGTCTTAGAGTCTGACTGTGAAAAAAGTTCGAACAATGATTTATATATTTTATTTATTTATTTAGGTAGCTAGCTAGTGAGTACAAATTAAATTTATAAACCAAAAATGTTTCTAGCCACTACCGTAAGAGCCAGGCTCGTGTACGGTGTGGTCTTAGCCAATAATATAACATAAAATTTACAAGGACAGTTTACTAAATACAGTAAGTAGCTTAATTCAAACTAATAAATAAGACACAAGAGCAAGAATAAAGAAGAAAGAGAAAAAGAATACACACTTAATATAAATTGACAATCCGACAGAAGAAGTGATATTCAATAAAAACATGAATATAGTCGACAGAAATAAAAGGTAAAAAAAGATTAATATTATATATCATGGATAATTTTACAAATTTCTTTTTTAAATGCTTAAATTTTAAAATATTTCAAATTTGGCAAATGGTTTGTAATTTTATTACAAAGTCTTGGACCGAAACTATCACCATGTTTAAGAGCTGCACTTGTATGACATTTAGGCTCAATTAATGGGAAAGTAGACTTTTGTCTTCGAGTACGATATTCATGTCGATTAGATTTATGTTTTATTTGATTTCTGTGGTGGAAGCTTTTATCATCCGGTTTGCTATAAAAAAATCTGAAAGTTAGAATTTATAAAACAGTTATATTACCGGTTGTTCTTTATGGTTGTGAAACTTGTACTCTCACTCTGAGAGAGGAACATAGATTAAGGGTGTTTGAGGGTAAGATTCTCAGGAAAATATTTGGGGCTAAGAGGGATGAAGTTACAGGAGAATGGAGAAAGTTACACAACACAGAACTGCACGCATTGTATTCTTCATCTATAATTAGGAACATTAAATCCAGACGTTTGAGATGGGCAGAGCATGTAGCACGTATGGGCGAATCCAGAAATGCATATAGAGTGTTAGTTGGGAGGCCGGAGGGAAAAAGACCTTTGGGGAGGCCGAGACGTAGATGGGAAGATAATATTAAAATGGATTTAAGGGAGGTGGGATATGATGATAGAGACTGGATTAATGTTTCTCAGGATAGGGACCGATGGCGGACTTATGTGAGGGCGGCAATGAACCTCCGGGTTCCTTAAAAGCCAGTAAGTAAGTTAATAAACTATATTTATAAATTTCTTCAATAGTTAATAAATAACTTCATACATATGGGCAGATAATACGAAAATATGTCCAAAACTATTATATTTGTGCCAATTACGCTAAGAACGTGTATGTCTATGAAAATTTGGAAATCTCTAGATAGATAGATAGATAGATAGATAGATAGATAGATAGATAGATAGATAGATAGATAGATAGATAGATAGATAGATAGATAGATAGATAGATAGATAGATAGACAGACAGACAGACAGACAGGTAGGTAGGTAGGTAGGTAGGCAGGCAGGCAGGCAGGCAGGCAGGCAGACAGACAGACAGACAGACAGACAGACAGACAGATAGAACTTTATTGTCGAAGGCATAATACATGCATAGACATGGTCAAGTATAGACAATTACAATTTAATTTAAAATAAGTCATGTATAAAAAACATTATTCATTTCGAGGGCCCATGCGTGCATCCTCAAGATTGTAGGGACGCAATTTTATTAATTTCGTCTTTATGTAATTCCTAAATTTGAGAGAATTTTTGGTATATTTGATGTCATCAGGCAAACTATTGTAGATTTTGATACCAAAGACCATGTGTTTGTAAGATGGTGTGCTGGAATAGTTAAACTATTTTTGTTACGAGTATCGTAGGTATGGAAGTCACAATTTTGGTGAAAATCAGACAGATTTTTATAAATTAGTAGTAAAACATTAAAAGTATATAAACCATAAACAGTAAGAATATTATATTGTAAAAAATGTTCCCTACAAGAGGTCCTACTGTCAACGCCCGCTATGCATCTGACAATACGCTTTTGAGCAATAAATATATCATTCAGCATGGTTCCAGATCCCCAAAAACAAATAGCATATGAAAGCCTAGACTCGACGTGTGCGAAATAATAAGACATTAATACATCGTGATTTATTATCACAAGTAAGTATTGCAGTATCGTTGTTCAATGAAAAAGTAGACTGGAGTATGAAATACTCAGCATACTGATGGTGCATTAAGTTTAGCAGGATAAACTGGAGTGCCACGAGAAAGTGTACGTAACGTAAACTTGTGGTCGTCAGAATGGACCTGCTTGCTAACGGTCCAGAGCTGCAGCCGCTGTTTTAAATGCAGGCTGTCTCAGCTTCCTTGCAGCCGTGATCATTTGTCCTTGATGTCTGAACCACGCCCCAAGCCCTTAGCAGTTGCGAGCTGAAAACTTAATAGTTTCTGCCGGTATTTTGAGAATCAACCGTTACAGTATAAAATATAGTTATTAGAATGAACGAGGTGGGATTGAACATAGGTTCTCTGTTATATGTGACCTAACAATGTGTACTAATGCGTTGGCTCATATTTCAGTTTACATGTAAATGAATAAATATACATACTACATAGGGGAGAGTTGGGTAGTATCGGACATCGGCTAATATCAGACAGTCGGTCAGCCAGTAGCGGCTGGTGGTCAAAATAATGAGTGTGCTACAATTTCTATATCGGCCTACTGTATACACTTATATGCATTTATCTTAATTTGAGACTCGCCTAGTGACGAAATATGAAATCCATACGACGTTCCTTCCTACTGCAGAACCTGTCAATTACCCTGGTGTTAAACCCTCCATCTTGGACATCATACTCTTTTCTATTGACAGTGTTACTTCACAGAATGGATCCTGTGAATTGTTGGAGGCTATGTATCGTAACAATTGAACTGCTCCATCTATATTCCGGAAGGCAGGTGTTCCGTATAGAACTCAAAGTTGTGTCTTTAACACTCTTTTGTTCAGTACAGTATAGCTGTTGACAGCAACTTTAAGTTAGCGTTCAGGAAAATTAGGCTATCCAAAAATTGCCAGAAAATTTGCTGTTTAACAATTTTGTTGCATCTAGATAGCTTAAAGACTGGAAACGGTGAGTTGTTTTCTGAATTATACTGTCACATACTTCCTTGGCTTCAGTTTTCTGGGATTCCATTCTCCGTCGCTTGCTGACTGATTCAGGAGGAACCTCAAAAACCAGGTAGACGGCAGCAGCAGTCGGACACTTGAATTACCAAATAGGCCTACATTGTAAATAGTTCCGAGTTCTTCCACAAACAAGCATTCTCTCGTTACGCTTTACTTTTGTAATCTCCAAGCTGTGTTGTGCTGAAGGTGACTACAGCACTTCCCCGCGTAAAAATAGCCAATAAGGGCAGTGATTTCAGCTTCGCACATGCGCATTAACTGCCTACGTAACCATGTTATTTAGGTACTACCATCTAGTGGTAGATGAAAGAAACGCACTGTCCGATATTACCCGATGTCCGATACTACCCACCTCTCCCCTAATTCAGCACATATGAAGGGTTCAGAACCATAGTGGGCCAAGCGTCATTTACTAAAACCGTAGAAAACAAAGGGTTAAAATGAAGTTATTACCATAATTCAATGGAAACATATAGCAAGTAATATAAAGTATACACATTAAAACTAAATGATATGCCAATCTTCACTAAACTATGGTATTCACTTAACTTTAACCCTTGCTTTCTCCTTTTTTAAGAAATGGCGCTTGGCCCACTATGGCTCTGAACCCTTCATATACAATTTTATACAGAAACAACTTGATATCTGTTAAGCTAAACAATTTATATATGTTAGTGATAAAACGACTTATGTCATATAATGTTTTTGCATGGGGATATGACTGACGTCCTATATATAGGACACTGAAAATCTCGGATACTATCAACGTAAAAATATTTGAAAACAGCTTTGTTATGTTATATCAATTACAATTAAATAATTCATTAAAAAATCGTATTTTTTAACAAAAAATAATTCAGTCTTATCTGAGCTAAAGTAAACAAAGATTCATAGTGTTCTGCCCAAGGGCAGGTCTTTCACTGCAAACCCAGCTTTCTCCAATCTTTCCTATTTTTTGCCTTCCTCTTTGTCTCTTCATGTGATCCATATATCTTAATGTCGTCTATCATCTGATATCTTCTTCTGCCCCGAACTCTTCTCCCGTTCACCATTCCTTCCAGTGCATCCTTCTCAGCCAGTAACCCAGCCAATTCCTTTTTCTCTTCCTGATCAGATTCAGCATTATTCTTTCTTCACCCATTCTTTCCAACACAGCTTCATTTCTTATTTTGTCTGTCCACTTCACACGTTCCATTCTTCTCCATATCCACATTTCAAATGCTTCTAGTCGCTTCTGTTCACTTCATCGTAATGTCCATGTTTCTGCCCCATATAATGCCACACTCCACACAAAGAACTTCACTAGTCTCTTCCTTAGTTCTTTTTTCCAGAGGTTCGCAGAAGATGCTCCTTTTTCTATTAAAAGCTTCCTTTGCCATTGCTATCCTCCTTTTGACTTCCTGGCAGCAGCTCATGTTACTGCTTATAGTACACCCCAAGTATTTGAAGCTGTCCACTTGCTCTACAGCCTCATTTAGAATTCGCAAATTTATCTTCTGTATTTCTCTTCGTCTTATTTGCACTTATCTTCATCCCATACTGCTCACAGCTGTCATTTAGCTCCAGTAGCATATCCCTTAGTATCATCTCCTCTTCTGCTAACAACGCCATATCATCACCAAATCTTATGTACTTTATTCTTCTTCCTCCAACTATCACCCTACCATGTTCTGAAAACAGTTCTTCACTAAATCCTCCAAGTAGATGTTTTTTTTATTTTATGGGGTTATTTTACGACGCTGTGTCAACATCTAGGTTATTTAGCTTCTGAATGATATGAAGGTGATAATGCCGGTGAAATGAGTCCGGGGTCCAGCACCGAAAGTTACCCAGCATTTGCTCGTATTGAGTTGAGGGAAAACCCCGGAAAAACCTCAACCAGATAAGTTGTCCCGACCGGGATTCGAACCCGTGCCATCTGGTTTCGCGGCCAGACGCGCTGACCGTTACTCCACAGGTGTGGACAAGTAGATGTTGAACATGCTAGGTGATAAAGGGCATCCTTGACGTACTCCTACGATTACAAAGCAAACGAGTGGTCGTACAGGTCTGTAGCTGCCCTCGATGCCGAGATATTACTGAGAGAGTTCGCGTGGTATGGTTCATTTTATACACAAACTTCGGCGCCCTCATGCCAGTAGCAAGGGGAAATGGCATCACACAAGTTACATTGGTTCATGGTCTAACTACTAATAATATTAGCATTCGGACGTGGCTTATAGTGTTGTTACAGTGAGCATTAGAAATTCTGCCACTCTTTTCCACCACGGATCTCAGAAGGATGCGAGGAAAAACGTATCGTCTGTCAAAAACCACTCAGCGTTCGCTTTGTTCATAACAAATTCCATCCTGATCCAAAAGAGGGCCGAACCCGGGTCGCCACGATGGAAGACAAAGGCGCTAACTACGGGGCGAGGTTAACCCGTGGCTTACTGCTTGGAGCAATGGTGTAATGAAGATAGTGTGTGAAAGAGAAGCAGTGTGTTAGAACGCCCGCTTTGTGTACCAGGACTGCGCGGCGTCAAACCCCGGCCCACTTGCCCTGGAAGCAGTCAGTGATTAGTGTTCTGATAGTGATTGTAATGCATTACCCGCGTGATGGAATCTTCTGCTAAGCGAACCGGTTTATTAGCAGCACATAATGAGGAACTGATGATTAAAATAGAAAGCGACCAACGACGAAGTTACGAAGCATCAGCACAGCTTGCTAATCCTCCCGACTCATTTCACCTATGTTAGGTAATCCTTGGAATTAATTAAGCATCTGTAAGATATCTTACTCCACGCCTCTTAAATCTTTAGTTCTTCAAACGATATGTAATTGTGTAATAGTTTTATTGCCATGAAAAAACGGTTGCCATGGGAACCGCTGTTCGCAAAGATATTGACTGAATATCTTTAGATTGGAAGAGAATATAATGTTTGTATTGAAATGGGAGTATAAGGGTACAGTGCATCTGTTATTCATAGATTTCATAAAGACATATGACTCGGTTAAGAGAGAAGTTTTATATGATAGAATTTGGTATTCCCAAGAAACTAGTTCGATTAATTAAAATGTGTTTCAGTGAAACGTACAACAGAGTTAGTGTAGGTCAGATTCTGTCAGATGCGTTTCCAATTCACTGTGGGCTAAAGCAAGGAGATGCACTATCACCTTTACTTTTTAACTTTGCTCTACAGTATGCCATTAGGAAAGTCCAGGATAACAGAGAGGGTTTGGAATTGAACGGGTTACATCAGCTGTTTGTCTATGCGGATGACGTGAATATATTAGGAGAAAATCCACAAACGATTAGGGAAAACACGGGAATTTTACTGGAAGCAGGTAAAGAGATAGGTTTGGAAGTAAATCCCGAAAAGACAAAGTATATGATTATGTCTCGTGACGAGAATATTGTACGAAATGGAAATATAAAAATTGGAAATTTAGCTTTTGAAGAGGTGAAGAAGTTCAAATATCTTGGAGCAACAGTAACAAATATAAATGACACTCGGGAGGAAATTAAACACAGAATAAATATGGGAAATGCCTGTTTTTATTCGGTTGAGAAGCTTTTATCATCTAGTCTGCTGTCAAAAAATCTGAAAGTTAGAATTTAAAAAACAGTTATATTACCGGTTGTTCTTTATGGTTGTGAAACTTGGACTTTCACTTTGAGAGAGGAACATAGATTAAGGGTGTTTGAGAATAAGGTGCTTAGGAAAATATTTGGTGCTAAGAGGGATGAAGTTACAGGAGAATGGAGAAAGTTACACAATACAGAACTGCACGCATTGTATTCTTCACCTGACATAAGTAGGAACATTAAATCCAGACGTTTGAGATGGGCAGGGCATGTAGCACGTATGGGCGAATCCAGAAATGCATATAGAGTGTTAGTTGGGAGGCCGGAGAAAAAAAGACCTTTGGGGAGGCCGAGACGTAGATGGGAAGATAATATTAAAATGGATTTGAGGGATGTGGGTTATGATGATAGAGAATGGATTAATCTTGCACAAGATAGGGACCAATGGCGGGCTTATGTGAGGGCGGCAATGAACCTCCGGGTTCCTTAAAAACCAGTAAATAAGTAAGTAAGTAAATATTGAAATGGAATTTATGTTTGTAAGAAAATAAAATTTATACAGTGTGTTTCAGGAAGAATAGTAAATATTTTAGGAGTTTGTATTATACAGGGTGATTCACGAAGATTTATCGTCCCTTACAGAGCTTCTTTCGGAAGACATTCTTAGCAAAAAATGACATATAAACATTTGTACTAATCTCATTATTTTCAGAGTTAAACTAATTTGAAGTTATTTGTAAAATACCGTTATTCTTGAGTTTTAAGGGTAAAAAGATATTACAGATAAAGTATGAACTATTCAGGAGTATTATTTCTTTAATTAGCTAATATTCTGACGCTAAAAATGTGTTGTAAATTCAATAGTTGCTTCTTACAATTTTTTTTTTCGATTTTTAACTACAAAATTACATTTTCTTACGCATTTATCACAACAATTGTTACAAATCACGCCACTCTTGTAAATTCTTCAAGACTTGTACGTTAGGATGCATAATTGAACTGTAAAGAATCAAGTCGTATGATTTGTAACAATTTTTGTGCTAAGTACGTAAGAATTATACCATTTTTAGTTAAAAATTGAAAAACAAATCCGTTCAAAGCAATTGAGAACACATGTTTAGCTTCAGAACACTAGCCAATTAAAGAAATGATACTTCTGAATAGTTCATTCTCTATGTGTAATAATTTTTTACCCTTAAAACTAAAGAAAAAAAAAAGATATTTTACAAACAACTTCAAATTATAGTGTAACTTTGAAAATATTGAGATTAAGACAAATGTTTATATGATATTTCTTGCTCAGAATGTCTTCGGAAATAAGCTCCGTAAGGGACGATAAATCCTCGTGAATCACCCTGTATACACCATTACTATTCCGAATAAAAAAATTCGTAGTAACATGTATCCAATTTTCTATAGGTGGGGATATAGTTGTTTCAGTGTTACGCATGAAACCTGAAGCTATTTGTACAAGATTAAATTTATCTTCCAATTCAATACTTTATCCAAGAAAACTCCACTCAAATTGACCGGCCACGGGATTTGAACCAACTCGTTAGATAGTTCAACATTGTATGTGTTAAAATATGACCACAGTCTAGTATATACAGTCACGAAGCTCAATACGTAGTAAATATGCATCCATAGATAGTTGCTAACCACTAGGATCGCTAATATCGCCTCATTACAGACAATGTGAAATAGTACCGGCACATTGTATTGTTCCTAGCACCCTCACAACTCAAGCTTCGTGACTATATACTAGACTGTGTTATGACACAAGACAATTGGACGTATCGCCTATGTTGCTTGGCAACAACGTCGACTTTATTTTATTTTATTTTTAGTTAAATTGGCTGTAACTCAAAAACCATTTGAGTTTACATCGGAGCCAGAGGAATGATTGTTGAAGTTCGTAGGACCACATTCCAGTGAATATCGTGATTCTCTATTTAGTGCGTCTATTGACTCGGTTTACATAATGCTCAGTCCCGACGAAGTTCACATTTAACACGCCTCCATGCCCCTACTACTCCTCAGTGCTTTACTTTTTGTGTGAAAGTCAACGTTACTACATCCTGCTCGATCCTGTGTTGACTTGAAAGTATTTAGTGTTCATTCATTCATTCATTCATTCATTCATTATATTCCATAGATCTTACATGAGCAATCAAGATTTAAGATGTGGAAAAAGTCAAAATTTTACAATATTACAATTACAGTTTTTACAAATTTTTACAGTTTTACAATTTAATAATTTTCTACAATTTTTACAATTTCGTGCAATTTTTTACAATATTTTGGCGAGATGTAGTGAGATGAGGTGAGGTCCGAGGATTCGCCAAAAGATTACCGGGCGTTTGCCTTTTAGTTGGGGAAAACCTCGGAAAAACCCAACCAGGTAATCAAATCAAAGGGGGGATAAATTTAGTTGGAATTTATAGTGGTGAAATGAATCCGAGTGTTTGTGGAGTATTTGCTTCGATGTGCTTGAGGAGAAAACTCTAATCAAGCAACTTGTTTAAACCAGGATTAGAACCCGGATCCGTTAGTTTCGTAGCGCTGACTGCTACTGCATGACTTTGAACTCAAGGTTGGGATTATTCAGTTCAAAATTAAACAGTTACATATGCAGGTAACACTTTTTCAGAGCAAGCAATCGATCAGTATAATCATTACGTATTTATTACCATATAAGCAATTACTTATCATTTTATGAGTTAAGAAACGTTTGCTTTGACTTGTGTTTATTGGGAAAATTCAGCAAATGCGTACTACAGCTGCATACATTAACAAAGTAGGTCATGTTCACTATAATGAATTAAATTATAGTGGGTAATGGTGATGGTCACTTGTTAAACATATGAAGTAAATTTAAACACTGCCTGCAGCTTTATAGATTCATAAAGTAGGCCATGTTAACCTATAATGAATTAAATTATAGTAGGCTGTGCTGATAGTCACTTGTTAAACATGTGAAGTACATTTAAGCAGTTGAAGTACTCTACTATTCAAGATCACACTACTAAAATATGGCATTACATTTACGGTTAATATAATTATATTTTCGCTGTACTCATTTCTAACTTGAGTGCAATCTAAAGCACCGGTCATTGTCGTCGTATGAAATGCATCATTAGTTTCTTCCATTGTACAGTATAATGAGAAGTTTATCCTCTCATTTGTTTTCCCAGCATCTTACCGGAAAAGCTTTCAATAATTATTTTAGAATCTCTGGTGAGGTGAACAATAAAATCCTCAGTTACATCAATCTTGTTTTTTTTTTTTTCGCGTCATTTGTTCTGTTAAATGCAGATTATGTGATTAATAATCACATTCTCTGCTCAGTCCGTTACTTACAAAAGTTTTACTACATGTACTATGCAAAACTAAATTATGTTATGCTATGTTATGTTATGTTACGTTGTTATATTATACAAGACGTGCAAGTGAAATAAACAAATCTAGGAAAAGTTAAAAAAAAAAAACACAAGGGAACGTCATTTATGGTTGCTAAGTCAAAGTCTGATGTTCTCTTGTTTTCATTTATGGTTGCTAAGTCAAAGTCTGATATTCTCTTGTTTTCATTTATGGTTGCTAAGTCAAAGTCTGATGTTCTCTTGTTTTCATTTATGGTTGCTAAGTCAAAGTCTGATATTCTCTTGTTTTCATTTCATTTATGGTTGCTAAGTCAAAGTCTGATATTCTCTTGTTTTCATTTCATTTCTGGTTGCTAAGTCAAAGTCTGATATTCTCTTGTTTTTATTTATGGTTGCTAAGTCAAAGTCTGATATTCTCTTGTTTTCATTTATGGTTGCTA
Organism: Periplaneta americana; assembly: GCF_040183065.1. Lineage (NCBI taxonomy): Eukaryota > Metazoa > Arthropoda > Insecta > Blattodea > Blattidae > Periplaneta > Periplaneta americana. Next base: position 5,184,694 of record NC_091117.1, read on the forward strand.
AGTCAAAGTCTGATGTTCTCTTGTTTTCATTTATGGTTGCTAAGTCAAAGTCTGATGTTCTCTTGTTTTCATTTATGGTTGCTAAGTCAAAGTCTGATATTCACTTGTTTTCATTTATGGTTGCTAAGTCAAAGTCTGATATTCTCTTGTTTTCATTTATGGTTGCTAAGTCAAAGTCTGATGTTCTCTTGTTTTCATTTATGGTTGCTAAGTCAAAGTCTGATATTCTCTCGTTTTCATTTATGGTTGCTAAGTCAGTCTGATATTCTCTTGTTTTACAAATTGTCAAAGTCTGCTAATTTCTGAACACGGCCCATTGATTAAGTTATTTCTTTATTGTTTTTGTGCATAGGTTTCTTATCGCAAAGCTAAACCCATTGAAAAAATACTGCATATCATCAATACGTCATTGCTAACGTGAATACAAGGCTAACGGTGAAGTGCGGAAACTCTTCTAAATGTTAAAAAAAGGATCGTTAGTGGGTACTCGCCATCTTATGAACATGAAATTCCATTACATTACAAAATGTGAGATAGGAGAAAGTTTTAGTAAATATTTTTGTTCCGTGGAATGTGATGGCGTTATTTTGTGTAAATTTGCAACTGGTTTATAACCTGCGTTACATTACGTTATATTTAAACGTGCTGTTGATTTTATGCACGACGCAGACTGGTGAGAAACAAACAAAAGACAGTAAGCATAATCTATTGTTGTCAATATGCATGTATTCGATATTTAGATGATAATCGATGGCATCCAGCTGTCGATTTCTCATTCCTAATTTACTCACAAAGCCAGTTTCTCTATTAAAGGAGAATTTATTGGTGTCCATTGAAAGAGAATTGAACTTAACGAACGCGTTTTCAGCCTCAGCGAGAGTCGGGCAGCCCTCGCATACAGATGAGCTGTGCGTTCCGCTCTGGCAGTCTCGGTTCGACTCCGTGCCAAATCAAACTCACCATATGCACCACGCATTACGTAACTGTTGTTAGGCTATGACCCGATCTTACTGTCTTTTGTTTAACTCTTGTCATATTGATCTAGTCTTCAAAATTGTCAATCAAGCTGCGTAGCTTCCAGCTTTAGATCTAGGTGGCCCAGGTTCTATTACCGCCAGAGACATGGAGATCTTTTTCTTTTCGGTAGGGGATACGGAGCAAGTCTTCTTTCTTGTGTTATTATGTTGTTCTGAATTATTTTAAAATGGCCAATTACTTAAAAATAATAAATATTTTAGTGTCTTAGAATTGCGTTACAAAATTATTGATACGGTCTGATGGTTGATGACATTTTGCAAATTTTGACTCGCATATTAATACGTAAATTTCCAAATAACTGTTTTAACGGACGGATTTTCTTATATAGGGTGATTCAAAATTGATGATCAGTAACTAAAAGATGGAAAGCACAAAGTAATATAATAATCAAGAACATTTCACTCACTCACTCACTCACTCACTCACTCATAGCGTTCTTTTACAACTCGTTGATTTTCAGATAAGCCAATATACATAACATACTTAGGCCTATATGAAACTTGAAAATAACGTTCTTTATTACTTACCACACAATAAACATAAAAAGTTATATTTTATAACATTTTTTCTAAATTTATTTATAGGTTCAAACGTTTTCGTTCCCATGGGACATCATCAGGAAATATATAACAGAATCAATATTGTTTTTGTTTCTGTTTTTATAGTGTTCTGCTCAAGGGAAGGTCTTATGCTATCATCTGATATCTTCTTCTGCCCCGAACTCTTCTCCCGTTCACCATTCCTTCCAGTGCATCCTTCAGTAGGCAGTCTTTTCTCAGCCAGTGACCGAGCCAATTCCTTTTCCTCTTCCTGATCAGTTTCAGCATCATTCTTTCTTCACCCACTCTTTCTAGCACAACATAGTTTCTTATTCTGTCTGTCCATTTCACACGCTCCATTCTTCTCCATATCCACATTTCAAATGCTTCTATTCGCTTCTCTTCACTTCGTCGTAATGTTCATGTTTCTGCCCCATACAATTCCACACTCCACACAAAGCATTCATTCCACACATGTAAATATTAAGTGTAAATAAATGTAAATAATTTGTACCGGGACCACCTCTGTGGTGTAGGGGTCAGCATACTGGTCTCTTACGCAGTAAATAGTAAATAAGTAAATAAATAAATGAATAAATAAGTAAATAAATAAATAAATAAGTAGTAAATAAGTAAATAAATAAGTAGAAAATAAGTAAATAAATAAATAAGTAAATAAATAAATAAGTAAATAAATAAATAAGTAAATAAGTAAATAAATATATAAGTAAATAAGTAAATAAATAAATAAATAAATAAATAAATAAATAAATAAATAAATAAATAAGTGGAAAAAAAATCATTCACAGTGTTCAGCCCAAGGGTAGGTCTTTCACTGCAAACACAGTTTTCTCCAATCTTTCCTATTTTCTGCCTTCCTCTTAGTCTCCGCATATGATCCATATATCTTAATGTCGTCCGTCATCTGATATCTTCTTCTGCCCCGAACTCTTCTCCCGTTCACCATTCCTTCCAGTGCATCCTTCAGTAGGCAGTTTCTTCTCAGTCAGTGACCCAACCAATTCCTTTTCCTCTTCCTGATCAGTTTTAGCATCATTCTTTCTTCACCCACTCTTTCCAACACAGCTTCATTTCTTATTCTGTCTGTCCATTTCACACGCTCCATTCTTCTCCATATCCACATTTCAAATGCTTCTAATTCCTTCTCTTCACTCTGTCGTAATGTTCAGGTTTCTGCCCCATACAATGCCCCACTCCACACAAAGCACATTTTTTTTACTTGATTTATGTATTTAAATATGTTAATATAGCGTGAATGGAGCTGTAAATGTGGCATTTCTTCAAATCATTATAAACTATTTTTCATACATGAAAGGCAAAATCTGACTTCAGATTCTTGAATAGAAGCCAGCAGTTAATCAAAATCAACCTTCGATATTAAAAGCCTTGAACCAAAATTTAATTTCGCAACCCTGTAATGATAACAGTAACAATCATAATCCCACGTATAGTACGAGTACTTACAACTTACTTATGGCTTTTAAGGAACCCGGAGGTTCATTGCCGCCCTCACATAAGCCCGCCATTGGTCCCTATCCTGAGCAAGATTAATCCAGTCTCTATCATCATATCCCACCTCCCTCAAATCAATTTTAATATTATCTTCCCACTTAGGTCTCGGCCTTCTCAAAAGTCTTTTTCCCCTCCGGTCTTCCAACTAACACTCTATATGCATTTCTGGATTCGCTCATAAATGCTACATGCCCTGCCCATCTCAAACGTCTGGATTTAATATTCGTAATTATGTTAGATGAAGAATACAATGCGTGCAGTTCTGCATTGTGTAAATTTTTCCTTTCTCCTTTAACTGCATTCCTCTTAGCCTCAAATATTTTCCTAAGCACCTTATTCTCAAACACTCTTAACGTCTGTTCTTTTCTCAAAGTGAGAGTCCAAGTTCCACAACCATACAGAGCAACCGGTAATACAAATTCTTCTTAATGCCAAGTAAAATTATACAGGATAATTTCACATTCTTTTCATAAAAAGATGAATTGAAGAATGTGATCCCAAAACTCGGTCAGTCCTTTTGGCCATTTTCATGATTTATGCATTTAGGCTACATGGTTATCTTTGAGCCCTCTATCATTAGGATATTTTAAGGACGTTTTCTTCCAAAACAACGGCAATTATTCTGGTCTAAAGTGTTGTGTTACTGTGCATGTCACTTGAACACTCGTTCACGTAGACCGATGTCTATACAGGGTGTTTCAAAAATACGGGGCATTATTTCAGGTACGTATTTCCCACATGTAGACAATCAAAATAGTTCATTACAACATGTGTCCGGAAATGCTTTATTTCCGAGTTATGGCCTTCACAACATTGAAATTCACCGGAACGTTTTTCTTTCCGCAGGTCGTTGCCGTCAAAGGAGACATTAAGAGGGCACTCTGACAGTTCATTCCGAGGCGAAGATTACATTCAGTGTTGTGTAGGCGTTAGACTGTGCGACATGTATTCAAATCAAGAGCTGGCAGAGATACACTTCATGTACGGTAAGGCGGACGGCAATGCTGCGCTGGCTCGTCGTTTGTACCAGGAGAGGTACCCACAGCGACAATGTCCAGATCGGAAGACATTTGTACGTCTCCATTACCGTCCGTGCGAGTATGGAAAATTTAACTCTCCTAGTTTGGGAAGGGGAAGACCAAGATCTACAACTCCAGAAGTACAGGAGGAGATTCTGGAGGCTGTGAACATGACTCCTATCAGCACACGAAGAGTAGCGTTGCAAGTCAATGTTCCTCATACGACTGTCTGGAGACTGTTGAAAGAGTATCAATTGTATCCTTATCATTTGCAACGTGTACAGGCCCTGTCACCAGCAGATTACCCTGCACGAGTTAGGTTCTGTCAGTGGTTCTTGCAGCATTGTGGTGTAAATCCGAACTTTCCTGCCTTAATATTATTTACAGATGAAGCACAGTTCACACGAGATGGCATAACAAATTTCCACAATCAGCATGTATGGGCGTATGAAAACCCACGTGCAACTGTTCCATCTCATCACCAGGTGCGGTTCTCCCTCAACATGTGGGCCGGTATCATTGGTGATCGATTAGTTGAACCCCATGTACTTGTAAACAGACTTACGGGGCAGGCGTACACAAACTTCCTGGAAAACACCATACCTCATGTTTTAGAAGACACTCCACTGATCAATCGTCAACACATTCACTACTTGCATGATGGCGCTCCTGCACACTTCAGTCGTACGGCTCGCCGGTACTTGGATCGAAGGTTTCCTGATCGATGGCTAGGTAGAGGTGGCCCAATTGCTTGGCCTCCACGCTCACCTGATCTGAACCCTCTCGATTTCTACTTGTGGGGCCATTTAAAATCATTGGTTTATTCGTCTCCGGTGCCTGATTTGGAATCCCTTCGGAATCGAATTGTGGCATGTTCTGAGGACATACGCAATACTCCTGGAGTTTGGGATCGTGTTCGCAGGTCAATGAGACATCGATGTGAGGTCTGTATTCAAGCAGGAGGTGGACATTTTGAACATCTTCTGTAATGACAACGACCTGCGGAAAGAAAAACGTTCCGGTGAATTTCAATGTTGTGAAGGCCATAACTCGGAAATGAAGCATTTCCGGACACATGTTGTAATGAACTATTTTGATTGTCTACATGTGGGAAATACATACTTCAAATTTTGCCCCGTATTTTTTAAACACCCTGTATATATAATTTAATTATTTATTTCATCAATCTTTGTTCACGTCATGGCGGATTAGATGTATTCCAGTTCTTAATCCGCCATCACTCTCTATACAAATATAACACAAACTAATACATAATGAACCTATAAGCATCCTCTGTTTACAATACTAATAATAATAATAATAATAATAATAATAATAATAATAATACACAACTAATAATACGTATAGCTCTTGTATTTAAAACTCCTCCCTTAGTTTTTTTCATTTTTTATGCTCAATCTCTTGAGAATTATTCTGTTAACTTCATTGACTACCCTTCGTAGTTTCTTATCGTGTGACTACTCAACATTTATAATTCCATCTCCGTTAGAGCTTTGACTTTCTCTTCTCATCTAATTTTAAGTCTAAAAAGAAATTTTCCTAATTTATGCATATTGCTGGCGTTTAGGTGACCATTCATTTTTTTATAAGCTACTATAGCGTTTATTTGTAGAAATTTTTTATCCACCCAACTGTGTTTCAAATCATTCGTTGCCTGACACTTTAGCGCAATATGAATTGCGTCTTCAGTTAGTCCGCACAAAGGACATTTGAGGACATCACCCGAATAAGGGCGTATACGGCAAAATGTAGTTCTGATATAAACTGATTTCAATGCTTGTAAGCTGTCAGGTTCATCATAGTTGCGTCGAAAAAGTTTTTCATTACTGTTAAATTCTTTTGAGTATATTTAAAACGAAATTATTGAAACATAACAGCAAATAGTATGTTCTGCTATTAGTAAATAAATATAATATGGAACTCTGTATACGCCCTTTTTCCGGCGATAATATGTTTTAGTACTGTTTTTAATTAATCTGATGTTCTAGGGGTCTAACTTCACATGAAAATTAATTGTATATGGGAACATCTCGTACTTTATTAATAATTTTGTCTGAAAAAAGTAAAATAAAATAAATTCAACAAAATAAAATATACATTTACCATAACATATTGAATAAAATTATTTAGTAATTACACAAGTAGGCCTACAAATTAACGTTACATTTTCAGTTTATGGGTTTCTTGTTCTTATGTCTTTTTGTTCTTTATGCATCATAACTATTGTTGCTAGAGTCATCTTCACGATTGCGTGATGATGTCCCGGCTTTATTCAGCATTGAGTTCAGCCAACTTTGGCCATCTTCATCTGAAAACTGTAAGAGGTCTCTTAAGTCCTTCGGCTTGGAGGGTTCCAAAGGCACTGGGTCCACTTGTATTGGACTCAAAAGTTTAAGCTGCGACACTTCTATTCCCGTCTTTCAAATGTTGAAGAAAACAAATGATGCAGATTATGAGGTTCAAGCTGAAAATATCCCTAATGTCCTGTATTGCACTTGTTTATACTTTTGCATCATGATTGTATGAGGACGATTTAAGTATGTACCTCTTATCATTGAGGATGCCACCTGAAACCAGTTTATTCTGAACTTTTGTTAATCGTTTCTCTGAAATTTGCAATAGACTCAATAGAAAGTACTGATAACATCAAATTTTTTACCCCCATTATAGAAAACACTATATTTCCACAAATTATCCCTATTCTTGATTCTCAGCTTTTACATTCACTCTTTCAAGGCAAGAAATAATAAAATGATATTATTCTAATTTCGAACCCATATCCCAAAAGCGTTTAAAAATAGAGAGTTGTTCGTCCTTTGAAATTTCATGTATACATATTTTCATACATCATCTTCTTGCCGTTGTAAATGACTTCTTTTCCATTTCCTTGCCTGTACAAGTTGTGTATGACTTGCCACTGTTTCAATTCATTTTCCTTTATTCAGTTTTCCATTTAGTTTTCTTCACAAGCTTCTTTTTTCCTATATTTTCGATCATAATTCACTGCTACAACTGACAACCTGAAGTAGGCCTAAACATCGAATACTATAGCCTACTACAGTACGGCTTGCTTCACCTGTTCAACGTAAACACGTAACGTTGTGTCCTGTGTTACGTATTGAAGCTAGACTTACGTAAATTTGCTACAGTGTACTATACGCATTCAACTATCTAATCCCTTGATCGTCGGAAAACGGGCGTATAAGGGTATACGCCGTTATTCGGGTGAAGTCCTCATTTATCCTTCTCTACGTTCCCTCTCTTATTCTTGAGTCTTCAGATACCTAATCTCCACCATGCCATTCCTGTTCTCTCTTCCCTTGAATTTAGTCTAACATATTCTTCCTGTTCCCAAAACTGCTTAACCTCCCTATAGTATTTTAGTGATCCTAGGTCTTTAATATTACTAAAAATATCTTGTCTCGATATTTCGTTTGCCCTCTCTTTTGCTATTCTTCCAATAGTTTTCGTGTTTATAGACCCTACTTCTCTCCATAGCCAATTTAGACCTAGTCTGTTTATTTCACTTTCCAGCTCTTTCAGCCAATTCGATTTCCAATTAGCGGCTTTCATACAGAAGATACATGTTTTCATAACTGCCCAATCATCCCTACACAGAATATTACATAAATATTTGATTTTTCTTTCTAGAATAATTCCCAGACTCGAATCGGTTCCCATCTCTAGTAACGCTGCCAGGTTAGAAGCATTCTCCGGTATTCCTAGACATTTTTTTACACATTTTGGCTCTTACTTTATCGATGTTTCTGCTGGATAACCTACTACCCCAGATCTCAATATTATATAATACTAGTGGCTTGTGCAGCAAATGCTGCTGCAAACTAAGTTCGTTAGACGTTCAAATAAAAAATTTTCAGATTTATTTTCAATGAAGAATACTTGTCTTTTTGATAGTTATTTGCTTCCATAATAATGAAACATAATCTCTCTGAATGACTTTTTTTAGGCCAAATACATTTTCTTGAACCTATCCAACTTCAGTTTTTGAGTTTCAACGCGAAAACGCAAGTATCAATGTCAGGACGATAGCAGTAGCTATTTCAGGTCATTGTGGATTGTAGGCAAAAGTTAAAAAATGTCAGATTTGCTAAGCTTTCGAACAATAGCATTTTCGTATAGCTGCTGCATGTAGAACTTGAAATGTAGAGCGTAAAATCATTTTCTCCTACTAAGAGATTTTGCTGAAATGATCTGGAGACTACAAAATTTTCTAGGCCTCTTATTTTATCAGTAAGTAATACCTTTTGATCTTTCCTTAGGAACTGTAATTTTTGCGCTCTGTCGAGCCAATACTGAAGACAATGACACATATCAATATCTACACTACACCGCCATTAAGTATATGAAAAAGACCCAACCCCACTGGGCTAATAAGTATAAAAATATTTGATTTTTAATAACAATATTATTACCTTACTTAAGTTTTGTAGTTTATATAGCAGCCACTCAGTAAATTATAAAAATGATGATCTAAATTAAGATATTCTCTTCATTTACTTACATAACCTCAAAACGTTTCACTTTCATGTCATCAATATAGCATCAATATTATGTACAATTAATGAAAAATAGATGCATCATGATATTAACTATAATAATATTTAATTTCTAATGGTAATAATGTCATCAAACCACCTCAAGTTTCGTAGATTTGATTATCCAATACACAGCTGTACTCAGAAAATTATACACTGCAGAATCAGTTTTTAATAACAAATTGAATTGAGCTCTAAATATGTCGGCAATCCTGCGGGTCATGGCCGTCGTGTAATAGCCTATTGTTTATTGTAGTGTGTGTTTTGTTATGAAATTCAATCAAGTCGGCCGTGATTCGATAAAATTAGTTCTCGAAACTGACAACAGATGGATTTTGGAAAATAGGAAAATTATGTAGGAAAATTAACATTTCACTGAAAACTACTACTTTTCCGAAAAACTTTGGGTTCCAAGCTTCAAAATGAGGGGCCATTTATTAAAATCCGTTCAGCCGTTTTCCCGTAATTTCCATTAACAGTTCAAATTATATATATAGATTTTTGATTCTACTAGTGCATTATAGATTTTGACAAAATTCTTCACTCCAATATTCGGCCATTTATTAAGGCGTCTGTCTACTGCTTGGGCTTAGGGTGCATTTTTACCTTTATTCCGTGCCAGTTCATTTGCAACTTCCAATTTCCCCTACTGTCTATTACCACTCCTAAGTACTTGAATCTGGAAACACAATCTCAATATATATATATATATATATATATATATATATATGTGTAACTAGCTCAATCATTTCATAGAAATAGACTGAGCGCGTTTTGAGATCACAGTCTTGAATTATTTCACTTCAAAACACCTTTTAGTAGGCCTAAATATTCAGTGTAAAAATATTTGCATATTCCGTATTACTGATCGTATATCCATGAAGAAACCTGCTTTCCTTTTCAGTCCAAGTTTTATCGCAGTTTATGTGGCCTCTAGCTACATACTTCCTCTGAAGGTCTCACCTGTGTTTTTTTGCGGACTTCCAATTACTAGATTCGCCCAGGAGTCTTGTATCTCCAATTATTCCACCTTCCCATCTGTGCTCATGTCTTCCTTTTCATCATCTGCCCTCAATTGTTAGAGTTATAATTCTTTTGTTTTGTAGATGATCACCTGACCTCGTGACATGTCCGACACATCTCAGTTGTTGTACTGATTTCTTTTTCTGATCTAAATTTAGGAGCTTTAAGTGCGTCCTTTCCAGGAAGTGATGGATCTTTTGTTTCGAAAATTTTCCCCATTGATAAATTATTCCATTAGAAGAATAATGATACGTTTATGAAACAACAGAATGTATAACGAATACCAACAGATATGAAACTGAACAAAACAATTGTTTTAAAATTGAAATTAAAAGTCTGTAAATATAGTGAGGATCACGTAAGAACAGTCCCTAAAAGGCTAATATGGCCGTCTCTTCAGTGTTGCCAACTAATAGCAGATATCACCATAGAGAGTAAAATTCACAATGACATGTACAATAATAATAATAATAATAATAATAATAATAATAATAATAATAATAATAATATACTATTAACAATAACGATGCCTTGCTTATTTACTTATTTATCAAAGATCAATATTAGGTCCCCTACTTTTTCTAGTGTTTATAAATGATCTTGCCCCCCTCCCTAATAAAAGATGTAGGTCATCCCATATTATTTGCAGATGACACAAGTATAGTAATTACAGCCAATAACTCCAACACATTCCAATCTTCAACAGAGGAAATTCTCTTCAAAATATGTGACTGGTTCTCAGTCAATAAATTAGTATTAAATTGTAACAAAACTAACATAATTCAATTTAAATCCTGTGCAAATTCAACCTCGCAAATTTCTAGCGCAATAATTAACAATAGATCCCTATTAGAAACAACAACAACAACAACCAAATTTCTTGGCTTAAAAATCGATAATGTGTTAAATTGGAAAAATCATATTAAAGAAATTACCCCCAAACTAAATTCAGCTTGTTTTGCTATTAGATCTATGCAAAAGATAGTAAATATCAATGCCTTAAAAACAATATACTTTGCATACTTCCACTCGGTAATGAGTTTTGGAATAATATTCTGGGGAAATTCCACAGATAGTAACAATATATTTCTATTACAAAAAAGAGTAATTACAATAATAGTAGGTGCCAAATCCAGGGAATCTTGTAGGACTATTTAAAAGAGAACTACAAATAATGCCCATGGCTTGTCAGTATATCTTTTCATTAATAATCTTCCTCGTATGTAATCGTGAAAACTTTGTAACTAATTCAACAGTTCATAGCATAAATACACGTCAAAAAAATGACTTTCATACTCCATCGGCAAGTCTATCGTGCTATCAAAGAGGAGTGCGTTATATGGCAGTAAACATTTTTAATAGCCTCCCCAGCGAATAGGGATTATAAAGAATGGACACTGAGCTAATTTGCCTGTGTTTTGTTTCTCTGTGCGCCAGCGTTTAGTTCCACTTTCAAGCGCTAGAGGTAGTGTAATCGAGCATACGCTAAGGTAATAATTGAGAATAGAATTAAGACACAGGATCCAAACATCGCCTACCTTATTGCATAATCCAGTAACGCTTTGCTTCAAATAAATTCAGGTTAACAGCTTTTCCTTATTTCTCAGTGACAAACTAGTTGTAATAATAATATTTTATATTTCAGATATCATAAATTATATTATAAAATAATATAATACATTATAAAATTAAGATCGAATTCGTTTAATATTTGTATATAATATAATATACTTACTTCTCGTAAGAGTTTTGTTTTTCCATTTTCAGCGCTATCAAATCATTACATATTTTAATTGTTGTTGGGGTCAACGTCTGAACTCTCATTATAAAGGAACTCTAGAGTCTAGACATTACAGTTAATGAAGGATTTATTATTTTATGGATCAAATTTATTTTATTTGAGTATATAATGTACCTAGATGTATTAATTATATGTGTTATATTTCCGCTGTGTCGACTGCTAGCTGGTGTGATGTCAGCGCCAACTCTAGGGAGAAGGCAGAATCTGACGCTCTAGCTGGCTTGAAGGTCATTGAAATCAGTCCAGCTACATCAAAGGTACCGACGCGAAGTGTCCATTCTTTATAATCCCTATTCGCTGGCCTCCCTATCGATATAAAAAATGAAACTCAAAACATAAAATTATTTAGGGCCAAATTAAAGAAGTACCTAATTTCTCACGCCTTCTATTCTGTAGGTGAATTCATGACATTCAATAACACTTCGTGAAATTGATACTAAAACTATGTGTTGTACTTACTTACTTACTTACAAATGGCTATTAAGGAACCCGAAGGTTCATTGCCGCCCTCACATAAGCCCGCCATCGGTCCCTATCCTGTGCAAGATTAATCCAGTCTCTATCATCATACCCCACCTCCCTCAAATCCATTTTAATATTATCCTCCCATCTACATCTCGGCCTCCCTAAAGGTATTTTTCCCTCCGGTCTCCCAACTAACACTCTATATGCATTTCTGGATTCGCCCATACGTGCTACATGCCCTGCCCATCTCAAACGTCTGGATTTAATGTTCCTAATTATGTCAGGTGAAGAATACAATGCGTGCAGTTCTGTGTTGTGTAACTTTCTCCATTCTCCTGTAACTTCATCCCGCTTAGCCCCAAATATTTTCCTAAGCACCTTATTCTCAAACACCCTGAACCTATGTTCCTCTCTCAGAGTGAGAGTCCAAGTTTCACAACCATACAGAACAACCGGTAATATAACTGTTTTATAAATTCTAACTTTCAGATTTTTTGACAGCAGACTGGATGATAAGAGCTTCTCAAACTATGTGTTGTACTAGTAGACTATATTGTAAATCTCGTCTGTGTATATTTCACCTAGACTGTGACTATAAATTAAGATTTTATAATAGTATTAAGTTTTGTGACTTGTTCCATATTCTAGCTGTAAGCATGTATGAATACCATGGAATGTTAATAAATACAATACAATACAATACAATACAATACTAAATGTCATCTTCATGTTCGGAGGTATTTTCTAAATAGTTCAATAATTTGTGAAAGAGTAGGTCTATATTTTCCTCCAGGACCTCTCGCACATTATGTTAGAAATTAGTAGATTAGTATGATCTAATATTAAAATATATTTTGCCTGACAACATGAAATTTATAGCTTTGACGAAACAGTTTACGATTGACGGGACCTAACCTAAAAATGTATTTTGTTTCATCACGTGAAATGTTTAATACAAACTCCGAAAACCGAATGCCACATTAAAATGTATGCTTAAGAATACTTGCTTACTCCTAATAATTTTGCTATTTTAGTCATAATTGCTGTCTCCATGTGCATTTTATATCGATCATCCAAGTGCATGTGTCACACCATATGTTATATTTATTTGCACTTATCTGACTATAATCTTGAATTGTAACCACAACACAATACATAAAATAACTATTATGTATTAATATAATTCTGATATTAATTAATTAATTATATTAGAATTTCACGAGAATCCAGTAATCGGCTCAGAAATCTAGAATAATTTGAATTTTCATAATTTCCACTACCGACAACTGTTCCTGCTGCCAACATAACAGTTAGAAAATCACTATACTTGGCTCGGAAACATGACGGCCTCTCTTCTTGGAATTGGTAATCTCTCATAAACCCCCATCCTCTACTCAACCCCTAGCCGTGTGGCAGAAATACAATAGATCCCAGCATTGCCAAATCTAGCAGTCATTGCCTCTACCTGTTGGGTTTCACCCATTCTCAGTGTCTTTGTCGACGTGTTGTTTTATACCGTTGTGAGCTTCAATATGTCTAATTTATTCCGGCCATGATTAATGAGTGTTGGAGCAGATGATCCGCAGCCAGGCCTCCTGATTCACCTGAAGATCACGACAAGAACAACAAATAACACCGTCGAAGAAAACAGAATATCTTATTTGCAGAGGAGCGTAGCTAAGAAAACAAAGTGTTAAAATTGTGTCTAACGTTAGAAATTCTATGCATAAAGTAATCGAAAGTTGAGGCAGTTTAATAAGTATAAATCTTAATCACCTAACATCGGACGCAACCGGCGGAGTTGGATATATGGGCATAGAAATTAAGAATTACGGTTCACCAACTAAAGAGAAAATAAACAAATTAAAACAGAATTCGGTAAGATAGACGATTTTATACGTGATTTACTTCGCCGAACAGTATGTGAACAGTACGCGAAAGAGATATCGCCAACAGCAACACCGTCCTTAGCAACCTAAATAATGACATTATTCACAGCAGTGCTTAAAATTTTTCTAACTTACAGCAGTGAATTAAATGCTTTTAAATCACTCTACATGACAACCAACATATTAGCAATAGTAAAATGAATATATATGAACTTCTTCGCCAACAACACATTACAAAGAAAAGCCCTGCAATTTAAAATTAAATTTACATACCAGTAATGAATAAAATATTGTATAGCACACTAGAGTAAACAGATTTTATGCGTTCGTGGAAATTATCACCCAAGACGAAGCTGATAAAATCTAACTTTACTCTTTTGTACTATAAATTCTATAACTATTCAATGATCACAGTTTCAGAAAATTTTACCGGCGCAACATTCTTAATTAAGTATAAAATTCTGGAACTTCAATAACATGAGAATTTAACACTTATTACAGAAGTCTGCATTTTTTTGTTCATTTAGGCAAAACATGTTAGTGAAAATATAAATATAAAGTGTTTTTAAAATAAGTTTGTTCATTTTTATACCAATTTTGTTTTAGTAATTATAAATTAAGGTATATTTACAAAGATAATATAGTCTTTCTGAAAATCGCGGTTTCACGGAACACAGTTTGAAAAACATTCGCAAATCACAATGACTTCAAGAATTGGCAACTCGGCTAAGGGTTTATCCCTTGCGCGTGCCTGCAGTTAACTGGTAAAGGGGATGAGGGAAGGTCGTCATGTTTTCGTGCGAAGTATACCAGTTGTAGTATTCCTCAGTATCGAAATTCGAAACGAGGTTGGCAATAGAAAATTCAACCATCAAACTAGAAAATCGCCATAATCCACTAGCTTATGTAGTAATGGGGGAAAAATGGTTAGGTTTCACCCTTAGGGTATGAAGTAAACTGATCCGGACTATATAGGGTAAACATTGGTAATTTCGTGGCAGTGGTTATTTCGTGATACTTTTTCTTTGCTCTTTTGTGAACTAACCAATGGTGTTACGAGATTCAAATTTCCGCCAAAGGATTGCATATGTTGTCCGGTTTCCAGAAACATACAACTACGTTTTGTGTGACTATTGTAGCTGCTTCAGTGAGCTTTTATGTCTGGAGAGAGCAAGTTAGCGTCGACTTCTCAGGCGTACAAATTTTGTGGATGTTTGTAATTACATTACAGGCTTATTACTAAAGGTAAGCATATGATAGTTGGCACAATGATTTATTATATCTTAATGAAATTTTAGGAAATGTTTTTGGAATTTCAGATACAGCTGTAGTCGCCATATATGCTTAGGTTTACGGATAGAAATCTTAGCTGTTTGAGGCGAAATGTTGTTGAGCATTAAGCGTTACATTTCATACTATTTTAAAAATTGTATTACAATACGAATTTTAGAAATATGAAGATAAGATGTGATAACGAAAAAGAAAAGAGGGACATAATGGGTTCAGTGTAGCTTCTGTTTGATTTGTTATCATGGTAAGTGCCAATGATAAGTGCTAGATTACTTACTTGCAAGAATTGTGACAGAAGATGGAACATGGCTCCACCATTTTGGACCGTAGACAGAGGCAGACAATGGAGTGGCATCATGCAAATTCACCAAAGAAATAGAAATTCAAAAGTGCACCTTCGGCAGAAAAAATTATGGCTACTGTGTTTTTCGATTCAGAAGGACTCTTGCTTATGGACATCGTGCCACACGGAACCACCATTAATTCTGACGCGTATGTGACAACTCTCAAGAAACTTCAAGATCGACTGAGTCGTGTTCGACTACATCGGGAGAAGCAGGATGTTCTGCTATTGCACGACAACGCACAGCCATATGTCAGTCACAAGACCACAGACCAGATAAGAAAATTCGGATAGACAACACTGAAACATCCGCTTACAGTCCTGAACTGGCACCGTGCGATTACCATCTCTTTGGTAAACTGAAGGATCCCTTCGCTGAACGAGGTTAGAAGATGACTTTCTTGTGCATTCTGCTAAAGAGTGGCTCAGACGTGTTGGTCCAGACTTTTACCGTGCTGGTCTACAGGCCCTCGTTCCTAGGTTACGTAAGACAGTTGAAAGGGACGAGGATTATGTGGAAAAGTGACATTTTGTTCCTAAAGGATGTATCTACATTCTGTGAAATAGCAAAGCTGTAGGATAAAAATATTATTTTTAAACAAATGTTATGCATTACTTTTGGAGTTACCCTAGCAATATAGGCTGTAGTAAAGTCCGTAATAAAAGTGTTCACCCTTTCAGAGCAAAGAAGATCCCGTTTCAATTTCAATTTTTACTTTGATTTCATTCTTATTATGTGTTGATATGTATTTCTATGTTTTCTTGCTATGAATATTAGACGGAACTACTATGTTTGAAGTCTTGTAACAATAAATGAGAATTTCGTTTGACTTTAATTAATTTTTCCACAATTCTTCTACCTCTCACGAAATTATCAATGTAATATCACGAAATTACCAAGGTTATCACGAAATAACCAACCTTTTAGCTTAAGTTGTAAAAGTAGTTTTTGGTACTTGTTCAAGAACGAGTCCAGTCTTTTATGTTTCCAGATTTGTGCAGCAAATTATCGTCTTTTAGATGAAAAAATCGGAATAAGGATATATTTACACGTTAGCATTTTAAATTAATTTTCATGAAATTATCACGAAATTACCAATGTTTACCCTATTTGGTAAACTGGAATGAGTGGGATCTCTTCTTTGCATGGTTTCATAGAAATAATTATATTTCACCATTTAGTTTATCAAGATTTGTTCAATATTTTCATTAGTAACATTAAATGTATCAAAAGAAAATAACCTCCTGTGATATTTTATAGTGAATAGAATAACAAATCAATAAATAATTAATAAAACAAAGATAATAAAGCATACTGTTACTGGCTAAGATAATGATTGATTAGCCGTCATGGCCTATTGCATTCGTAAAACTGAAAACGTAATACAACGGCACCGAATACGACACTACGAAATTTTATGCCATCAAACACAGAAATAAAAAGTGACAGAGGATTCGTCGAATCTGTGTAATTTTGTAAAACGTTTATGCTGTTCGTGATTGTTATTGTGAGCATGGTTGGGATTGTAAGAATGTTTGGGATTTGAAATAAAAGTTTGATATTTCTTTTCATTTCTGTCTTCATACTCCCCGCATTTAAATTTAACAAGGCGGAGCCTTCTCGTTAACTACTTCATAATCGCTTCCTCATTCCAGGAGGCCTAGTCTGCAGACAACAATGCAATTGATAGTCGAAACGATTCACACATCAATATGACGCCAATGAGTTGTTTGAAATTGTAATGAATAATAATATGTGATTACAGAGAATTGGGTTCACAGAAATATATAGCAACACAAAACTGCAATCAAAATTATATTCATAAGGAGGAAGATGGCAATGACTGTGTTCCAGGTCAGGACTGTAGGCCAAGAAGTCGGAGATTTCCCACCCATTTCTCTGTGGCAGTTGTAAAGTTGGCACTGCGCGACCGTGTTTTGTCGTGCAGAAACAAAACAGCCTTCGTAATCCGCCGTGATGTTTGCGTTTAATGACAGCTCTCAATTCATTCCTTTGTCGACAGCGTTGAATGGCATTTCCTTCTGCAAGAAGTAGGCAACAGTATCTGCTGTTGTCCCAAAAACTGAAACGTTGAAATTAGGGTTTTCAATACCTACTGCACTGCCGGCACCAATATCGCCACATCATCATCGTCATGAACATCGTTTCGCCATCATCAAAAGCATGAAAACATCATTCTGCCTTCATCTCTTCCATATATAACTATAGTTATCATCGTCATCGTCATGATCATCATCATAATCATCATCATCATCATCATCGCCTTATTCTATCATAGTCTACTATCTTAATCTTCATATTTATTTACTTTGTCTTCATATTATTATTAACGGGAGAGGATGGTATTTTTTGGTGAAAAATGAGTAAATTAAAAAAAAAATCCTTAAAATACTCTGTGATATGTGTGGAATGCACAGCATAACATTTTGTGGGTATTTATGTCCTTATCGGATGTTGAGTCGCCATTTTTAAACTTCCTGCGCTATTGATTTTTAAATCACTCGCCCACTTATTATTGCTTCCGATAAATTAAATTTTCAATTTTTTTTCTTTAAAATACCCTTTGATATGTGTGGAATGCATTGCATAACATTTTGTGGGTATTTGTGCCCTTATCGGATGTTGAGACGTCATTTTTAAACTTCCTGCGCTATGGATTTTTAAATCACACGCCCGCTTTTATCGGTTTCCAGTGACTTCATTTTTTTTGCTACATTGCCAGACAAAATGGATATAATTTCTGAACTATCAAAGATACATGCATGAAATTTAGAACACACATTCTTTAGACTATTAGGAAACTTTTCTCTGTAACAGAATTTTGTTAATTGATTTCATTTTAAAAATACGTCCGTTTGTTTGCAAGAAAGGAAATCAGAAAATTGTTATGAAATTTTAATTGTTTATTTTACAAACGTAGGAACTAATATCAAAATTCTGTTACAGACAGTTTGTAGAACATGCTTTGGCAAATACATTGCAAAAACTATTTGAATCTATCTTTAAAAACGGTTTACATGTATCGGTTTTAGTACAAACCTGCATTGGGTATATATATATATATATATATATATATATATATATATATATATATATATATATATATATATTCAAATTTGGGCCCCCAAATAATTTTTTCAAAATATTTTTATTTTGTTGAGTTGCCACAGCTTTGAGCTCTCTACATACAAAAAATTAAAATTTTACACCAAATAGGAAAAAAGTTAAAAAAAATACCATCCTCTCCCTTTAAATTATTTCGTAAGTAGAATTTAAATTCAATTGTGTAAGCAATAGTAATGGGAATATTTGATGTATGGGTTATGTGGGCTATTATTCTACATGATTTTAGCTTCAATTTGATATACAATACATCTTATAACCATGCATATATTTGAAACTTTGAATATTTCAAGAAAAAAAAATTGTGTCTTACAGGAAACATGATTTAACCTAAACAGAGAAAATAATAGTCATTTATTAATTTTTTCCTTAAATCTGAGATTATAATCTAAGGATTGGTCCTCAGTGAGCATCACAGCTGACTTCATACTAAATTTACATTTAAAAAATTGTTTCTTTTTGAATGTATTTTTACTAGAAAATTGTTTATTTTTTATTCAAATTTAATCATTGTGGTCCAACCTCTGTTACAAAGGACAACTGTACAAAATTTGAATGAAATCAGAGAAACGATTCTTGAGATATCAGGTTTTTTGTATCGAAATAGTACATTATGCAACGAGCCTATAATGGCAGTAATTAAGACGCGAGTATGTTTGTTTATGAAACGAGCGCAAGCGAGTTTCATAATTTTCATACGAGCGTCTTAATTACCATTATAGGTAAGTTTCATACGACTTTTTATGCTCGACCATATTTCTAACTTGAAATTATTCATAAGTTTTCATGTTGTGGTTATGTAAGTAACGAACGGAACTGACGTGAATTGTGAGATGTGCGCAGATGCGAAAGTATTGATTTTTTCCGAGACACAAATATCATTGACCTTGATATAACCTAGAGAACATTAGTCTTGATATAACCTGCAAATTGATTTAGAATTGAAAAACGAGATGACAAATTGAATTTATTTGAATATTATTTACAATTAACCTAATTATTATAGTAACAGAACATAACCTTCTGCGACAGTATTGGATTTCCAGCCTCCGTGACTTTTCGCTAGTTGTCTTTCGATTGCATATCCGAGAATAATCGATACTTATGGTTTTATAACGGTACAAAGGTGATTTGTCATTGGCTGAACAACTGAATTATAATGAATAGGTGTACTTTAATGAGGTGCATTAAAGGGCTACTACCAGGTGTATAATTGCTACATTTCGGCATGGTCGAGCATAAAATATAATTATCGAGGAAATGAGTCTAAAGATGAGACATGCTTGTACTTACATCCTGCATTAAAAAGCACCTGCTGTATATGTTAGATCCTTCCTGTCAATATATATATTGTATATATATATATATATATATATATATATATATATATATGAAAATTCGGAAATATAGTGGAGTAACGGTCAGCGCGTCTGGCCGCGAAACCAGGTGGCCCGTGTTCGATTCCCGGTCGGGGCAAGTTACCTAGTTGAGGTTTTTCCGGGGGTTTCCCTCAACCCAATATGAGGAAATGCTGGGTAACTTTCGGTGCTGGACCCCGGACTCATTTCACCGGCATTATCACCTTCATCCCATTCAGACGCTAAATAACCTAAGATGTTGATAAAGCATCGTAAAATAACCTACTAAAAAAATATACAGAAAAACGTACAATAAAACAATTTGAAATTTCTCCACGATTGTTACTGTATAAGCCCGCTTAAGTTTGACACTGGAGATAAAAAAAAACTAATCAATCAATCTTCTTAAAGTATCCAGATGTTTGCTGACAACATAAAGTCCACTATAGTCCACTGTAGTCTATTCAGTTGTTGTTTTTCACGAGGAATGAGGGGTATTTTGATCGGTGTAAAAAAAAATTTAATTTGCAAGCCTCATCCAGATCTCAGATGTTCTTCAAACTGTCAGATGATATCCTGTGTAATTTCTATAAAATAAAAAAAGAACAAATACCAATCTATATCACAGACACACTCATTGCTAAAAACTCCAGTTCTGAACGAAATTCCTCCATGGAAATGGGTGATTCCAGAACATAGCATACAAATTCCAGAAAATCATTCCAAAAATGATCCTCCATACATTCTTAAGTTAGATGCCATGGAACTACTCTGCAGTACATATAAGGATCACCTTCAAATTTATACAGATGGATCTCTAAATCCTAATAATGGGACATCAGGAGCAGGATATTATATTCCAAAATATCAAGAAAGTTATTTCATACCATGTTCATCCTCCTCCAGTCTTGACACTGAATTGCTAGCTATTGATGCTGCTCTTCAGTGTGGTACTCAAATTACTGAAAAAATCTATTTGCATACTTACCGACTCCAAGGGGGCTATATTTAATATCATTAAATAAGTACCAAACCTATACGCACATAGAATTATTCCAATTCAGAAACAATTAAGTAAACTAAAAGAACTCCAAAAGGAAATAACATTTCAATGGATACCTAGTCATTGTGGTATACCTGGAAACGAGAAAGTCGATAATATTGCAAAACAGGCAACATAATATTTGCAACCAAGACCTCTTCAAGTGATATCTCTATCCAGTGCTTTTGCTTCAGTAAAGTCTTATTTTATAAACCTATGGATCAACAATTGGCTCTCTTCTGACAAAGGAGAAATTTTAGTCTCTACAAACAGAAACAACTAAGTAAACTAAAAGAACTCCACAAGGAAATAACATTTCAATGGATACCTAGTCATTGTGGTATACCTGCAAACGAGAAAGTCGATAATATTGCAAAACAGGCAACATATTTGCAACCAAGACCTCTTCAAGTGATATCTCTATCCACTGCTTTTGCTTCAGTAAAGTCTCATTTTATAAACCTGTGGATCAACAATTGACTGTCCACACCTGTGGAGTAACGGTCAGCGCGTCTGGCCGCGAAACCAGGTGGCCCGGGTTCGAATCCCGGTCGGGGCAAGTTACCTGGTTGAGGTTTTTTTCCGGGGTTTTCCCCTCAACCCAATACGAGCAAATGCTGGGTAACTATCGGTGCTGGACCCCGGACTCATTTCACCGGCATTATCACCTTCATTTCATTCAGACGCTAAACAACCTAGATGTTGATTCAGCGTCGTAAAATAACCCAATAAAAAACATTTGAGTCCCTTATGACAAAGGAAAAATTTTACAGTCTATACAAAAAAAAAAAAAAAAAAAAAAAAAAACTAAAAACATCGGATAGGTATGTAAGATTTGCAAGCCAAGAGAACTTCCTCACGCGAAGTCATTCCTGTTAAACTCCGTGTCAAAAGTCTGAAATAAACAAAAAGATACTCTACAAAGTTGATAAAAATTAGAGAACGTGGTAAAGTTATAATACCGTTTGAAAACACACCTTCGTTCAGTGGAAAGCTTTTAAATCACTCGCGGACCTCCAGGGGTCCGCCGACCGCAGGTTGGGAACCGCTGAATTCTAGCCTCGCTCTCAAATCCCTGTAATAATGTATTATGAGAGTGCCGGGTTTGGAAACGGCGTCCATTTGATTTCCTTTGCGCACACGTCCGCGCAGAGAGTGAGAGTGCCGTCTGTACGAAATGTTGGCAGCACGGTCAAGTGTTGAATATGGATAAGTCGCCGAGGCGAGGCGTCCCGTTCGCTGCCAGACCGTTACCTGGCCACTTCCGCCATAACACGTGGAATATATCCCATCTCTGGATATTCATTAGCAGCGCAGTTCATGTCACTTCGGACTGCCGAGCTGTCAGCTCGAAACAGGGAGAAAACAAACGATCTTAAAATTGCCGGTCTCAGAGATCGAATCCCAGACCACGTTACTATTAAGGTACAGACAGGCTCAAAATACCATGCACGTGTCTTTCTACATGTGTGTATATTTTAATTGTTTCATTTTACGATGCTTTATCAACTTTTTCATTCATTCATTCATTTATCTTATTCCATAGATCTTACATGAGCAATGAACCTTTAAGATGTGGAACAAGTAAAAATTTTACAATATTACAATTACAATTTTTACAAAGTTTTACAATATTTTACAATTTAATAATTTTCTACAATTTTTACAATTCTGTGCAATTTTTTACAATATTTTGGCGAGATGTAGTGAGATGAGGTGAGGTCCGAGGATTCACCAAAAGATTACCCGGAATTGCCTTTTGGTTGGGGAAAACCTCGGAAAAACCCAACCAGGTAATCAAATCAAAGGGATTGATGCCGAGGACTCGCCATAGACCATCCGGCTTCAGTCCCACGGCTGGGGAAAACCTCGGAAGAAACCATTCAATGAGACCAGAGGGGGATCCAACCCAAGCCCGAACGCAGCTCCGGATCAGCAGCCCAGCGAGTCTGCCGACTGAGCTACATCGATTGGCTCTACTAAAAGTATACAATACATAGCCAATCAGATTATTAAATTTACAAACGCAAACGATCGTTCATCAGTTGAGCTATATGTATAATACAAAACAAGTTAATTAAATTTAAGGCATAAACAATTCAATCAGATGTGATATACAGAAATTGATAATACATATCATGCAAACTACTTCAAATTACAAACACAAACAATTTATCAATAGAGCTATTACTATTCAATTTAAACCATATACAATTCATCGTCCAAAACTATACAAATATATACAATACAAAGTAGCATACTTTCATTAAGCTATACAAATTTGTGCAATTAATATCAAGTAGATTAATTCAATTTATAATCATAAACAATTCATCAGTTGAGCTATATAGACTACCATTCAATTTACAGTAGGCCTATATACAATTCATCAGTAGAGCTACACAGACTAGTAATCATTTTAAAAGCATATACAATTCATCAGTCAAACTATACAAACATATACAATCAAATTAGTTCAATTTACAAGCTTATTTCCGTTAAGCTATACAAAATTGTACAATTCATATGAAGTAGATTACTTGAATTTATAAGCTTAAACAATTCATCAGTTGACCTATATGATATACTATTCAATTTACAGCACAACTGATCTGGTTATCTATAATCTTTTCGCTGTAAGAAAAATCCTAATGTAAACAATAGCTCGTAACTTAAGTGAGGCTTCATTGGCCACTGTTTGGCGCCATAGATTCTCAGTACGTGTTCCCGCCTACTGGTGTACATTCTGTTTCATGTTAAACATTTCCCGTTACTCGTCAAGTAGGCCTACCTCACTACTATGCATTCGTTTGCTTAGGAAACATTTACTTTATAATTACTGTATTAAATTATTTTTAAGCCTCATGTCTTCACAATGGACAGTTGAGGATGCAGAAGCCATACTTCAGTACCACGTGCTTAAGTGAACAACTACGAGCTCAAGTGACGCCAGCTTGTTACAAGAACAGACTACCTCGGTATTACTGTTGGTATTCATCCGCGTTCATAGTACATAACAAAATATAAAAGTAGTTTTTCTTTTACGTAGCATTTTACATATGAGTAAAGTTAAATGTTTAATCGTATTTAACAACTAGAATTCAATGTTTTATTTTCAAATAATACAAGATTGTGGTTTCCAAATACGAACTATATTTTCCTGAGTCATGTGAGTGTTTCGACTGGGAGCCAATCACGGGTATGACAGTAACGTGCTTATGTTTAGATTGGGATTTTTCTTACAGCGACTGAATGAGATGAAGGTGATAATGTCAGCGAAATGAGTCCGGGGTCCAGCACCGAATGTTACCCAGAATTTGCTGGGGCTTACCACAAACCCAAGTTATCTGTCGTCTCGTCTTGTGTAATTTGTGTTCCAGCCATAATCTGAGTACTCGATTTCAGATCCTTGGCACATTGAGTATACCTCATCTTAACCCTTCTAGATACTCTTCATCATTCACCGTTTCAGTTGCTCAACATTGGAAGTCTCTACCTCATACCTTAAGGGGCTGTCAGACATCGACTACTTTCATAAGCTGGTTGACAAAAAGGTTGATTTTTGTATGCAGAATTAGATGTTTCTTAAAATATAATTTTGTAAAATATTATTTTTATTTAAAAAAACTATGTATATCAATTTTTCTTCAGTACTTTCATCATTCCTTTGATTTAAATGG
Organism: Periplaneta americana; assembly: GCF_040183065.1. Lineage (NCBI taxonomy): Eukaryota > Metazoa > Arthropoda > Insecta > Blattodea > Blattidae > Periplaneta > Periplaneta americana. The sequence continues at coordinate 5,209,436 of NC_091117.1, forward strand.
TCTTATTTAACAATAGATTGCAATTGTTTGACTCTTAGAACTACATGTAACTACAATTTTCATCTTGTTTTTACTATTATTATTATTATTATTATTATTATTATTATTATTATTATTATTATTATTATTATTGTTTCTGTAATGTTGTACTTCTTAATTTCTGTATGTTCTTATACTGCCTTAATGCTGCCAATAAAAATAAAATGAATGAATAAATAAATAAATAAATAAATAAATAAATAAGGACGTAAGCAAATAATAAATAAATAAATAAATAAATAAATAAATAAGTAAGCAAATAATAAATAAATAAATAAATAAATAAATAAATAAATAAATAAGTAAGCAAATAAGGACGTCAGCAAATAATATATAAATAAGTACACAAATAAATAAATAAGCGAATAAATAAATAAATAAATAATACGTAAGCAAATAAGGACTTAAGCAAATAATAAATAAATAAATGCATAAATAAATAAATAAATAAATAATACCTAAGCAAATAAGGACTTAAGCAAATAAGGACTTAAGCAAATAAGGACTTAAGCAAATAATAAATAAATAAATAAGCGAATAAATAAATAAATAAATAAATAAATAAATAAATAATACGTGAGCAAATAAGGACTTAAGCAAATAATAAATAAATAAATAAATGCATAAATAAATAAATAAATAAATGCATAAATAAATAAATAAATAAATAATACGTAAGCAAATAAGGACTTAAGCAAATAATAAATAAATAAATAAATGCATAAATAAATAAATAAATAAATAAATAAATAAATAAATAAATAAATAAATAATACGTAAGCAAATAAGGACTTAAGCAAATAATAAATAAATAAATAAGCGAATAAATAAATAAATAAATAAATAAATAAATAAATAAATAAGGACGTAAGCAAATAATAAATAAATAAATAAACAAATAAATAAATAAATAAGTAAGCAAATAATAAATAAATAAATAAATAAATAAATAAATAAGTAAGCAAATAAGGACGTCAGCAAATAATATATAAATAATTACACAAATAAATAAATAAGCGAATAAATAAATAAATAAATAAATAATACATAAGCAAATAAGGACTTAAGCAAATAATAAATAAATAAATGCATAAATAAATAAATAAATAAATAAATAAATAAATAAATAATACCTAAGCAAATAAGGACTTAAGCAAATAATAAATAAATAAATAAGCGAATAAATAAATAAATAAATAAATAAATAATACGTAAGCAAATAAGAACGTAAGCAAATAATAAATAAATAAATAAATAAATAAATAATACGTGAGCAAATAAGGACTTAAGCAAATAATAAATAAATAAATAAATGCATAAATAAATAAATAAATAAATGCATAAATAAATAAATAAATAAATAAATAAATAATACGTAAGCAAATAAGGACTTAAGCAAATAATAAATAAATAAATAAATGCATAAATAAATAAATAAATAAATAAATAAATAAATAAATAATACGTAAGCAAATAAGGACTTAAGCAAATAATAAATAAATAAATAAGCGAATAAATAAATAAATAAATAAATAAATAAATAAGGACGTAAGCAAATAATAAATAAATAAATAAGTAAATAAATAAATAAATAAGTAAGTAAGCAAATAATAAATAAATAAATAAATAAATAAATAAATAAGTAAGCAAATAAGGACGTCAGCAAATAATATATAAACAATTACACAAATAAATAAATAAGCGAATAAATAAATAAATAAATAAATAATACATAAGCAAATAAGGACTTAAGCAAATAATAAATAAATAAATGCATAAATAAATAAATAAATAAATAAATAAATAAATAAATAATACCTAAGCAAATAAGGACTTAAGCAAATAATAAATAAATAAATAAGCGAATAAATAAATAAATAAATAAATAATACGTAAGCAAATAAGAACGTAAGCAAATAATAAATAAATAAATAAATAAATAAATAATACGTGAGCAAATAAGGACTTAAGCAAATAATAAATAAATAAATAAATGCATAAATAAATAAATAAATAAATGCATAAATAAATAAATAAATAAATAATACGTAAGCAAATAAGGACTTAAGCAAGTAATAAATAAATAAATAAATGCATAAATAAATAAATAAATAAATAAATAAATAAATAAATAATACGTAAGCAAATAAGTACTTAAGCAAATAATAAATAAATAAATAAGCGAATAAATAAATAAATAAGCGAATAAGTAAATAAATAATACGTAAGCAAATAAGGACTTAAACAAATAATAAATAAATAAATAAATGCATAAATAAATAAATAAATAAATAAATAAATAAATAAATAAATAAATAAATAAATAAATAATACGTAAGCAAATAAGGACTTAAGCAAATAATAAATAAATAAATAAGCGAATAAATAAATAAATAAATAAATAAATAAATAAATAAGGACGTAAGCAAATAATAAATAAATAAATAAGTAAATAAATAAATAAATAAATAAATAATACATAAGCAAATAAGGACTTAAGCAAATAATAAATAAATAAATAAATGCATAAATAAATAAATAAATAAATAAATAAATAATACGTAAGCAAATAAGGACTTAAGCAAATAATAAATAAATAAATAAGCGAATAAATAAATAAATAAATAAATAAGCGAATAAGTAAATAAATAATACGTAAGCAAATAATAAATAAATAAATAAATGCATAAATAAATAAATAATACCTAAGCAAATAAGGACTTAAGCAAATAATAAATAAATAAATAAGCGAATAAATAAATAAATAAATAAATAAATAAATAAATAAATAAATAAATAAATAAATAAATAAATAAATAAATAAGCGAATAAGTAAATAAATAATACGTAAGCAAATAAGGACTTAAGGAAATAATAAATAAATAAATAATGCATAAATAAATAAATAATACCTAAAAAAATAAGGACTTAAGCAAATAATAAATAAATAAATAAGCGAATAAATAAATAAAGAAATAAATAAATAAGCGAATAAATAAATAAATAATACGTAAGCAAATAATAAATAAATATGTAAGTAAATAGTTAAGTAAATATGTAAATAAATAAGTAAATAAGAAAGTAAATAAATACAAAAATACAGTAGTTTGCTTCTCACAGCCCTTATTCCCTTGCAAGGAACCGCTTTCGTATCTTTTAGTTTGTTCCCTCCACAGTTTATCCTGATTACTTTCTTATCGTTCCTTTCACTGCTCCTATTTATTGGACTGTATTCCGCACCGTCGCCAATACTTCCTTTATAATACTGTTACTTCCCGCTTTTTATAGTAATTCACAGAGGTACAACACATGAAATAATTCATTGTCACAAACTATTGTGTTTTCTTTCAATATTAACGTGTGTGGCAATTAATTGAAAATTATATTTCTGTTTACAGGTGAGTTCTGCTAATTTCGAAACCCTTCAATGAAACGTAAGTTGGCAACACTTTTATTATACAGGTGAAAAGAAAACTATTATTAACATGTATTGTTATTTCTTAGGGAGTTTGGCAACCCTACTGCAGTGACTAAAGGACGGGATGATGCTATTCAGACCTGAGTTCTTGAGTGTATTCATTGCGCTGCTGCCAAACTTGCAGTCTAATTTTCTAATTAGCATGCACTTAATTATAAAACGTATAATAGCTTTAAAAATTATTTAATGTATTCTATAGCCCCCTTCAGTCTGCAGAGTTGCATCACTTCCACCCAGTGTCTGTATAATAGAATTTCTTTCGGCTCTGGTGAAGTGTACTCTGTACGGGCTATTCCATATGAAATCGATCAGTAAAAAACTTCGCATTTTTTTAATACTCTAATTTTTTCCCTATTTATACAAGGTGCTGAGGAGAGTGCATTTTCAAAAATATACTATCTAAAGTCAAACGGTTTTCGTGTTGTTGAGCGACAAATTTAGCGTATTTTATAAAAACAAGCCTCTTTCATTGCTCAGAACTCTGGAACCATTTACTGCAGAACATTGAACGGGAGCTCATTTTGAAGCTGACATTTGGTAGGTTATGTTAAGAAGTAATCCTTATTTTTATTGTACACAGAGAGACAGATAATCTGATTTTACGTAATTTTAGGCTTTTTGCCAATTCGTAAAAATGTAAAAAAATATTGAGAAAAAACCTTCCATTATTAAGAGGGATTCGGCATTGTTTGCTCATTAGCACGGCAATAAGTTTCGAAGGTATTAAATAGATTATTTTCACACGCCTAGACTTAAACGCAGTACCGCACGCACTGGCTGAGAGCTGAAGATAAGCGAGCGTTGGGCGTCATTTTACTCCTGTGTTTATGAAAAACCTGTGATAAAGCTAGCCCAGCCATGACTGCTAGACGAAACATCACGTGTTTATGTCTCCTGGCCTTGCTTGTCTCGGCTAGCTCCCGCCTCACAGTCAGCTGGTTAGTTCACGCGCGTACTATTTATTTTCTGTACTTGATATTTTCAATACTTTCTTATCAACGTGCCATCAGTAAAAAATATGTTTATTTGTACTTTCAATGCTGAATCTAACTATATTTAAAATATTTTTTCCTTGGCAAAGGCGTCTTAATCAGGAAAAATCTAAATTTCTCCATTTCCATAAAAAGTAAGAAAATCTCTTTATATGTCAATATAAACTATAATTTCTCAGCATCAAAATAAACCATGATTTTGATCACTGGATGAAAGGGTTTCGGAGCCACAACAGTTTAAAGTTGCTAATTTTATGAAAATACGATAGATTTAAATATTTTTAATTTAAACACTATGAAGTTCTGATGCCTCAAACTTTGCACAAAGCATTGTATTACAGTTCTGTACGTACAAAATAGTAATATGCGTTACAAGAGCGGTATGTTGAGGTTTTCATGTTCGAGGAAAAGTTTGAAAAATCGAAACGCAGTTGAGCTTTTTTAATTTCCGAGAATTGAAAGAAAACATACCGCTCGTGTATTGTACATTATTTTGTGCGAAGATCGTTTATTACATACCTGAAAGAGGAATTTCTAATTAGTTGCAATGAAATCTCCATCTTCGTTTCTGTTCAATGACGGCAAATTTGCAAAACAAAAATATCTATCTTCAACAGTGTTGCTTTAAAATGTTTTCTGTGTTTACTATACTCCAGCAGACCGTGATATACGTCTGTCTTTTTTTTCCCCCAGTCTATGATGAGTTTGGAATCTTGTTGATTTTTTCACAGCTTCCTTAATGTTACTTGCATCACGAATGCAGTAACTTTAGTGGAGTTGTAGAGTTTACTTAATATTTGCAAATATTTAAAAACAATAATTAACAGTGCAATTTAGGTGAAATTGCAGTGGTAAGTTTCCAATTTATAATTATTACTATATTGAACGTCTCTAAAAATAATATGTTAAAAGCCTAAAGCAGTAAAATCAATATGTCACTTAAGCGGTAAGAAGAGGGAAATTGTTATGTGTTTTAGGTTGGGAATACTGAATGTGGAATTTTAGACTTTCCGCGGATTGGTTTTGTGCGGAAACCAAGCAAATACGCACGATCTCGCACAAAAGGTTTTATTGTACAGTAGAACTTGGTTATAGCGACCTCGTTTTGTGCGACACCTCGTCTATAATGTCAAATATTCTGTAGTCCCAACTAATTCCCCATAAGACATATGCTTTTCTACCTTGCTTAATACGACAAACGTATATGCGTCTACCTCGCATATAACGTCATTTTCAACCTCAGTTTGGTATACAATTTTCTAAGAACCAAAGTATTTTAAGAAATATTTTGCTGAAATCTGGCAAATCCTTTACTGTTCCCTTCTATCATAGACTTCTGGAATGCAGGCAGATTCCCCATCCCATTATAACCTACCCGAATTCATGCGGTATTAATGGTACCTGACTAGTTTCGACAGGAAGTTTTCACGCATTTTAACGCAGTATGGCCACTAAAAGAAGTGAGTGACACTTTAGAAGCTATTAGAATTGTGAACATTTCTATGAAGCTAGAGGAGAGAGTATGAAGCTAGAGGAGGGAGCAGTGAAATTGCAACTCAAATAATGAACATAGAATTTAATTTAGAAAGTGTATATTGGGCAAGTAGGAGACAACAGAGTAAAATGACTGGTTACTTCACTCCTCAGTAAATAAGTTTGGTGACTAATGAACAAACTGTTTTAACACAGAATACTGTATTTATAATTGTACATGTATTTTATTGTGTTCATGGTATGCTTAAAAGTCAATACATAAATCTAAAATAAGCCTAATTATGTTTATTACATAGCGTGCAAATTAATCCGAACACGACATATTTTTACATTTTCTGTCATTGTTGGCCTCACATCTGCTCATACCGCTTTAATTGACATCTGTAGTACGTGTAATTCCATTGTTGAAAGTCTGTCGTTTTGTACTTATAAGCATTTCAGTTGTGTTGAAGACTTAATACTGCAATCCTGTGTACATTCTGTCGTCTTCACAAATGGATACAACTCCACGAAAACGGTCTAAAATTATAACATTAGCAGAGCATTCTTCTATGACACAGAGGCAAATTGCTGCAGAATGTCACATCGGTTTGGCTACTGTTAATTCGATCATAAAACGATACAGGGAGACTGGATCCATCACACCCCAGAAAAAAGGAAACTGTGGCCGGAAAAGGAAGACTTCACCTGCAGATGATCGTTTAATTGTCGGGAAAAGTAAATTAAATCCTAGACTAACTGCTGTCGACTTAACCCGCGAGTTAATGGCTACCACTGGGGCGAATATTCACGTCACAACAGTGCGGCGTAGGCTTTTGGAAGCTGGACGAAGGGCTCGTAAGCCTATTAAGAAGCAACTGCTAACCCCTGTTATGTGCAAAAAACGCTTAATGTGGGCAAAATTACATCAGCACTGGACAGTGAATGACTGGAAGAATGTACGTTTTTCCGATGAGTCTCATTTCGAGGTCCACGGCCACCGTGTTTCTTACGTACTGAAAGGATCCGAAAAAGTAACAGCAGCTCATCTCCAACAAGCACCCAAATACCCCCCTAAAGTAATGTTTGGGGTTGTTTTACACATGAAGGGCCTGGAACATTAATACCTATCAAGGGAATGATGAATTCTGACAAATATATTCACTTATTGGAAACCAGAATCGTACCCCAGCTGCAAAAATCATTTCCGGATGGCAGAGGTGTGTTCCAACAAGACCTGGCACCATGCCATACGTCTCGAAAAACTACAGAATTCTTCAACAAGAAGAATATTCAGGTACTCCCCTGGCCAGGCAACTCACCCGACATCAACCCCATTGAGAACTTGTGGTCAATTTGCAAAAGAAGAATGCAAAAAATGGATTGTTCTACAAAGGAGAAGATGATTTCTGCCCTCATTGGTGTATGGTTTCGCGATGAAGAAATGAAAAATATTTATGGGAAATTAGTGGAATCCATGCCAAATCGTCTCAGAGCTGTTGTTAGGAACAAGGGAGGCCACATAGATTACTGAGGTATGTCTTAGATCCTTTTTTTTTTATCCCGTTTGAGTGTTTTTGCATAAGTGATTACGTTGTTCGGATTAATTTGCATGCTACTGTATTTTTCATTTTCCACCTCACTAGATTGATAATATGAATCTCGGTTACTACGACACTCGTTTATAACAACATAATTTTCAAGGTCCCTTTGATGTCGTTATAACCAAGTTCTATTGTATTTAGAAATTGTAAGGTCAATTTTCGTCCCCGCGCCGTGGCGTCGCGGTCTAAGGCATCCCGCCTAGGACTCGCGTTACGGAATGCGCGCTGGTTCGAGTCCTCATGGGGGAAGAAATTTTCTCATGAAATTTTGGGGCAGTGTATGGGACCGGTGCCCACCCAGCATCGTGATGCACTTGGGGAGCTACGATAGGTAGCGAAATCCGGTTGCGAATACTAGCTATAACGGCTGGGAGGATCATCGTGCTAACCACACGATACCTCCATTCTGGTTGGATGATCGTCCACCTCTGCTTCGGAATGTGGGCGTGAGGCCAGCAGCCGGCTGGTCGGTCTAGGCCGTTCACGGGCTGTAGCGCCACGGATTATTATTATTATTATTATTATTATTATTATTATTATTGTCAATTTTCTCTATATTTCGGTCGATTTGAGACGGAATAGCTCGTATATCTTCGTGTTTTGATGTCGGGTGTAGAAGCAGTGGTCTTTCCTGCCGCTAGAGCGAGTCCGTTTATATTGTCTCAATCTCAATTCGGATTTTAAACGGAACCTGTCGCCACACGTGCTGGAATCCCAAGTGCGCGTGCTTGCATTAATTGCAGGTTCGTAATGAATGTGTTTCCATGCCCTTGTATGGGCCCGGAGTGGCCCGGGCCTTATACAGCGGGCAGAAGACGTCGCCAGACTGCGCAATTCTGTCGTCGTACATCGCCCTCCTCCACTTTCGCTCCTACCGCATCGGAATATCAACGCGCCTGATTTCGTAACAGGCTTTCTACCGACTGCTGCACCGTCAACTGTCTTACCATTATTGTGACGGTCCTGTTTACGTTTCTCTTTGTGCATTCGAGTCATGTTTCTGCTGGCATATGAAGCGCGTACTGTGTGCAGAGGAAGCAATTACCTTGGTGACATTAACGCATTCTTACATTTGACGTTGATTAAGTTGTGTGACTGAATGTAGTGTTGTAGAAAAGGCAATACATTTTATAAAACCAAACCAAGGATCACCCATTACGACACCTTAAACCAGTGATGTTTAGATTCCTGCACTGTGCAACACTAAAACGGGATATGCACATTTCACGCTAGAGGGACCGTTTCTCAGCCGTGGGAGAAGGATTTAGCGATTTATTTCGATGGAGTGAAACAAGAGAAATAAGGCACTATACCGGGTGTCTGAAAATCTCTTGGATAAAAATAATACACATGCTAGAGGAGTCTCCACTGACGTAGCTTAGTCGGCTGAGGTGCTTGCCTGCCGATTCGGAGTTGCAGTAGGGTGTGGGTTCGATTTCCGTTTGGACTCATTATCTCGTTGGTTTTTTTTCCGAGGTTTTCCCCAAATGTAAGGCGAATGTAAAGTAAATTGTGGCGGATCCTCGGCGTCATGTCGCCAAATACCATCTCGTTATCACTAATTCTATAGGCGCTAATTAATAATAATAATAATAATAATAGTCCACACCTACGGAGTAACGGTGAGCGCGTCTGGCCGCGAAACCAGGTGGCTCGGGTTCGAATCCCGGTCGGGGCAAGTTACCTAGTTGAGGTTTTTTTTCCGAGGTTTTTCCTCAACCCAATATGAGCAAATGCTGGGTAACTTTCGGTGACAGACCCCGGACTCATTTCACCGGGATTATCACCTTCATTTCATTCAGACTCTAAATAACCTGGATGTTGATACAGCATCGTAAAATAACCCAATAAAATAAAAATAAATAAACGACACTTTAACCAGTGATGGGGGAGTCCTGCACTGCGTGCATGCACTGTGCAAGACTGAAACGGGATAGGCACATTTCACGTAAGAGGGAGCGTTTCTCAGCCGTGGGGTAAGGATTAGCGATTTATTCCGATGGAGGAAACAAAGTGAAATAAGTCACTATACCGGGTGTCTGAAATAACTCGGGTCAAAATAATATAATCTTGGTTGAGTGTAAGAGAAGGCCTTACGGCCTTAACTTTCTCAAATTAAATAAAGCCATTATTATTATTATTATTATTATTATTATTATTATTATTATTATTATTATTATTACATGCTAGAGGAGTCTCCACTGACGTAGCTTAGTCGGTTGAGGTGCTTGCCTGCCGATTCGAGTTGCGCTAGGGCGTGGGTTCGATGTCCGCTTGGGCTCATTATCTCGTTGGGTTTTTCCGAGGTTTTCCCCAACCATAAGGCGAATGTCAGGTAAACATGGCGTCATGTCGCCAAATACCATCTCACTGTCACTAATTACATAGGCGCTAATTAATAATAATAATAATAATAATAATAATAATAATAATAATAATAATAATAATAATAATAATAATAATAAATTTATTGGTAGAAAAAGATATATATTGTTGTTTTATAAAAAAATCTCTCTAGCACCCTAGAAAATGTACATACTCGTGCTGGGGAATCATTCCACATAATTTTAACATAAATATTTTATTAACTAGGAGAATAAAAACCTCTCTATTAATATATTCATTTGCCAACTATTCTTTTGTTTTCACTGAATTGCTATCTATCCCTTCCTACCTACGTATCCCCTTCTATTCCTTCTCATACCTAGGCTGTCTTCCCCCCATTTCTCGCTTTCGTATTGAATATAATTTGAGGGGGATATTTTTCGAGATATTAAAAAAAAAACGTTTAATACAATTTTGTTTGCTTTTGCTTTCTTTTGGAGATACACATAGTTTTATATGAAATATTTCATAGTGTGTTTTGGGAAAACAATTGACTTAATTCCAAATATGCTCAGTAAATTTTTATGAAAACAGTGTGTTAATGTATTATGATATTAAATGATTGAAAGAATTTAAGTTTCGTTCTTTAAGGGGAGAGGATGGTATTTTTTGGTGAAAAATGAGTTAATTAAAAAAAAATCTTTAAAATACTCTGTGATATGTGTGGAACGCATAGCATAATATTTTGTGGGTATTTGTGCCCTTATCGGATGTTGAGTCGCCATTTTTAAACTTTTCAATCACTCGCCCACTTTTATTGTTGTTTCCGGTAAATTAAATTTTCAAAAAAAATTTTTTCTTTAAAATACCCTTTGATATGTGTGGAATGCATTGCATAACATTTTGTGGGTATTTGTGCCCTTATCGGATGTTGAGACGTCGTTTTTAAACTTCCTGCGCCATGGATATTTAAATCACACGCCCGCTTTTATCGGCTTCTAGTAACTTCATTTTTTTTTGCTTGCCAGACAAAAATGAATATAATTTCTGAACTATTAAAGATACATGCATGAAATTTAGAACACACATTCTTTAGACTATTAGGAAACTTTTCTCTGTAACATAATTTTGTTAATTGATTTCATTTTAAAAATACGTCCGTTTGTTTGCAAGAAAGGAAATCAGAAAATTGTTATTAAATTTTAATTGTTTATTTTACAAACGTAGGGACTAATATCAAAATTCTGTTCAGACAGTTTGTAGAACTTGCTTTTGCATTGCAAGAACTGTTTGAATCTATCTTTAAAAACGGTTTAGATATATCGGTTTCAGTACAATCCTGCATTGGGTATATACATATTTTTTTTCAAATTTGGTTGAGTTTCCACAGGTATGAGCTCTCTTACTTACTTACAAATGGCTTTTAAGGAACCCGAAGGTTCATTGCTGCCCTCACATAAGCCCGCCAGCGGTCCCTATCCTGTGCAAGATTAATCCAGTCTCTATCATCATACCCCACCTCCCTCAAATCCATTTTAATATTATCCTCCCATCTACGTCTCGGCCTCCCTAAAGGTCTTTTTCCCTCCGGCCTCCCAACTAACACTCTATATGCATTTCTGGATTCGCCCATACGTGCTACATGCCCTGCCCATCTCAAACGTCTGGATTTAATGTTCCTAATTATGTCAGGTGAAGAATACAATGCGTGCAGTTCTGTGTTGTGTAACTTTCTCCATTCTCCTGTAACTTCATCCCTCTTAGCCCCAAATATTTTCCTAAGCACCTTATTCTCAAACATCCTTAACCTATGTTTCTCTCTCAGAGTGAGAGTCCAAGTTTCACAACCATAAAGAACAACCGGTAATATAACTGTTTTATAAATTCCAACTTTCAGATTTTTTGACAGCAGACTGGATGATAAGAGCTTCTCAACCGAATAATAACACGCATTTCCCATATTTATTCTGTGTTTAATTTCCTCTCAAGTGTCATTTATATTTGTTACTGTTGCTCCAAGATATTTGAATTTTTCCACCTCTTCGAAGGATATATCTCCAATTTTTATATTTCCATTTTGTACAATATTCTGGTCACGAGACATAATCATATACTTTGTCTTTTCGGGATTTACTTTCGAGCCTATCTCTTTACTTGCTTCAAGTAAAATTTCCGTGTTTTCCCTAATAGTTTGTGTATTTTCTCCTAACATATTCACGTCATCCGCATAGACAATGAGCTCTCTACATACAAAAAATTAATATTTTACACCAAATAGGAAAAAAGTTAGAAAAAATACCATCCTCTCTCCTTAAATATGCAGATATTTGATCCGAACAAATGTAACATTGTACAATTGTAACAATTATTTGTTCGGATCAAATATCTGCACGCTATGTTTTATACAAAACAATTTCTGTCTCGAAAAGGAAGCAAAGATGAGCAAAATTGTATTGAATTTTTTTGTTTGAAATATCTCAAAGAATACCCCCTGAAATTAATTACATTACTTATGGTTCACCCTGTATATTGTTAAAGCTTGAAAACATTTAAACACCCGGTATAGGCCTACTCTGCTGAACGAACATTTGACGACGAAGGGTTCTGTAAACACGAATCAAATTATGGTTTATTTGATTGCATGGCTTGCGGACTGCCTACAGCTGACAGCAGAATTAGAAAGCGACCTTGATCGGCCTGCAAGGAGCTCTGCATTGCACCGGAGCGCAGTATGGAAACGGACTGAATTTGCTATTCATGATGCAAATGTCGCGTCTGAATGCAATGTGACTTGCCTTGAGTCTGCGAGCACAAAGGCAACAGTTCGAGGCTGCTCATATATAATGGGGCATATGGAGTAGCATTAGGCCAAGTGCTGAAGGGTGCGTTTTTCCACGCTGCAGACCTGGGTTTAAGGGGGCTGTGAGTTTGGCTGTTGTGTGTAAATGACGAAATTTTGCTATTACTTCTCAACTTTCGAACTTATCAATTTAACATTTTTTACAGCATATACACGAGAATATTGTACGAAATGGAAATATAAAAATTGTAAATTTATCTTTTGAAGAGGTGGAAAAATTCAAATATCTTGGAGCAACAGTAACAAATATAAATGATACTCGGGAGGAAATTAAACACAGAATAAATATGGGAAATGCCTGTTATTATTCGGTTGAGAAGCTTTTATCATCCAGTCTGCCGTCAAAAAATCTGAAAGTTGGAATTTATAAAACAGTTATATTACCGGTTGTTCTGTATGGTTGTGAAACTTGGACTCTCACTCTGAGAGAGAAACATAGGTTAAGGGTGTTTGAGAATAAGGTTCCTAAGAAAATATTTGGGGCTAAGAGGGATGAAGTTACAGGAGAATGGAGAAAGTTACACAACACAGAACTGCACGCATTGTATTCTTCACCTGACATAATTAGGAACATTAAATCCAGACGTTTGAGATGGGCAGGGCATGTAGCACGTATGGGCGAATCCAGAAATGCCTATAGAGTGTTAGTTGGGAGGCCGGAGGGAAAAAAAACCTTAGGGAGGCCGTGACGTAGATGGGAGGATAATATTAAAATGGATTTGAGGGAGGTGGGTTATAATGATAGAGAATGGATTAATCTTGCTCAGGATAGGGACCAATGGCGGGCTTATGTGAGGGCGGCAATGAACCTCAGGGTTCCTTAAAAGCCGGTAAGCAAGTAAGTAAGTATACACAATATTTATTTATTTTATTTTATTTATTTATTTTATTGCTAGTAAGTTTGAAATGAATACAACTTAATAAATACAATGAAAGATAAACTAGCCCACTCCTGAATGAGTAAGACTCGTGCTCAGGAGGGGATTCCAATACAGACTAAAATAAAATTAAAATTGAGAGTGAATACAGAATAAATAGTGTTTAATATGTTTAAACCCAAACTATAAATTCAATACAAATTTTCTTATTTTTTTATTAATTTGGAAAGAATTCGTGGTTAAAATAATATTGGAATAAAATTTGTTTAATAATCTGGGACCTTGACTCATGCTATGATAAAAAGCTGCATTGGTTTTACATTTTGGTTCAGACAAACGCAGAGAATTCATATTTTTAGTTCTATATTTATGTATATACCTTTCAAAGTTATTAAAATTTCTATGAAAATATTTTAATAAAATAAAACAATACATATGTTTAATGTTGAAAACTTTGAAATGTTTAAACAACAATTCAGTTGGGTAATCTTTCTGCTTTTCTAAACAAATTTTTAATACTTTTTTCTGTAGTAAAATTAACGGATAAAGGTTGGATTTATAAGTTCCACCCCAACCTATAATAGCGTACATAAATATAGATTGAAATAATCTATACTAATAATAAATCTGTAGCCGAAATTTTTCTGGTAATTTTCGATTTTCCAAAAATAATTGGTCCTAACATATATAATTAACCACCCAGAAGCCGAAAATCGCTTTTTTGACATTTTTGTTTGTATGTCTGTCTGTCTGTCTGTCTGTATGTTTGTTACCTTTTCACGCGATAATGGCTGAACCGATTTCGATGAAAATTGGAATATAAATTAAGTTCGTTGTAACTTAGATTATAGGCTATATGGCATTCAAAATACGTTATTTAAAAGGGGGGTTATAAGGGGGCCTGAATTAAATAAATCGAAATATCTCGCTTATTATTGATTTTTGTGAAATATGTTACATAACAAAAGTTTCTTTAAAAATTATTTCTGATAAGTTTTATTCTCTGAAAAATTTTGATAGGACTGACATTTAATGAGATAAATGAGTTTTAAAATTAAAATAACTGCCATCTAAGGCGGTGTATTGAAATAAGAAACAAATGACTTCGTCTATAAGGGGCCTTGGACACAACAATCGAAAGCTATGAAACATAGCCTACAAACAATGTTACTGTGCTTGCATGAAGTAATATCGGAAGCTAAATTAACCGATTTGTATAATTAATAATTATTTCATCATTGGAAAGTGTAGTTTCTCTGGATGGACATAATGCTATAATGTTATTACAGTAACTTGTGAGTGAATTGAGGACAGGTAAGATTAAAATAGCTTCTTATGCACAGAAAACTTGATAGGTTATTCTGTATATTCATTTCCTGTATTTCTTATAATAATGTTTATGAACATATTCATTTTTATCTCAGAGAATTAACGAACAACGAGAGTGTATTGATTTAGTATGCAGTAATAGTACGTTACCTTAGCAATCCATTATTTTATAATTCAAATTTTAACTATGCTCAATTGAATCGTGTTAAAATACATAAAATACATATGCAATAAATGCAATGCAAAAAATTGGGTAATGAGCCAAGCAGATTATGTTGCGCTGTTGTAAAAGTTGTTCCTCCTGAGATTCAAGAGCTCCCACAACAAATTAAAAACTTTCTAATTCCAGTACATCCGTTATCAACACAATTTTTCATAATATAATATAATATAAACATAATAATAAATCTGTAGCCAAAATTTTTCTGTTAATTTTCGCTTTTCCAAAAATAATTGGTAATAACAATTAAGAAACATGTTAAAGGAATTGTCATTGCACCAAATGAGTGTCTCTGGATCAAAATGATCGCATTTTAATATTTCAAATACAATTTAAATTAAGTAACATATTAAACGATTTATCCTTCTATCAAACACGAATGTTCCCTGGATCAAATGTCCTATTTTAATTATGTAATTACTTTATATTTATTTCAAACGGGTGCAGCGGAGCGCACGGGTACGGCTAGTAGTAAATAAATTGTACGTAAACAGTTAATTGACAATTGTTTTACCAAATAGATTGACAGGAAAACAAAATATAGGATGAGAAAAATAATAATAGGTCTATGCATTACGTCCTGACTATTATTGCTGGCAGTTTTGAAGTTACTCCTAGCAGTTGGATGCTCCTGTGTAGGAGTGGTTGCCGGATTTGGTGGTTTTCACCGCCGTGCACTTACTGGAGAGTGCATTCCTGGGCAGCCTTCCAGACGTTCACAGCCGAACCTGTTGTTACATTAACTACTCTTGCACCTTCATTTCTGGGCGGACAGAAAAACTTACTCCTCCGTATTCTCTTTCTGTCAAACAGTCGCCACGCTTGTCGTTAGGCAGAGGTTCGCAGTTCAAACCTCATGGCAGTAATTCCCAAACTTTCAGACTCCAGAGACATTTCCTCTGGAGACACAGTATCATTTCAAAACAATGCCAGGGAAAAGTTAATTTTGCTTCATATTCTTTTTTTTTTAGTTGGTTATTTAACGACTCTGTATCAACTACTAAATACTAGATCAAGGTAACAAATGTATTGGTATTTTCCTGGACATAAGAAAAGCATTTGACACAGTGAAACATGATATCTTAACTGAGAAATTAGACTTATTAGGAATCAAAGGTAATGCTTTAAACTTAATAAAATCGTATCTTAATGACAGAATTCAAATAACGAAAATTGACAGTTATTCAAGTGAACCTTCAGTTATTAATATAGGTGTTCCCCAAGGCACAGTTCTAGGCCCTATTCTATTTTTAATATATATATTAATGACTTATTAAAAATTGACTTACAACAATACAATGGTGTTCACTATTCTTATGCAGATGACACAGTTTTACTTTTTGGTGGAAAAACCCGGTATGATGCATATAATAATTCAAATAATGGACTTAAATTAATAAAAAACTGGTTTGACATAAATTATCTTTCTATCAAGAAAAATAAAACCATAATTATTTCATTCTCATTATCTTAAAAATGTAACAAACCTCCTACATCTATATTAAGTATTAAACTACATAATTCTGATTGTTGTTTTATACAGTGTAAATGTTCGATTATTAAAGAGTCCTCTGAAGTTAAGTATTTAGGCATAATTTTCGATAATCATTTAAAATGGAACCAACACATTAATTACCTTTGTAATAAATTACGTAAAATTGTATATTATTTTGTTTTATTGAGGAATTACTTGTCAATATTTTATTACGCACAATATATTTAACTTTATTTCAATCGGTAATTATGTATGGAATTATAGGATGGGGTAGCTCATTTAAATCCAATTTAATCCACTTTATTTATTACAGGAGAAAATAATTAAAATATGTCTTCATAAACCTATTGATTTTCCATCTCAAAATTTGTTTTTAGACTTTAATGTTCTTAAAATAAGACAAATTTATTATATTGTATTAATAAAATTCATACATAAAAATCGAAATAATTTTGAATTGTATTCTCATAGTTATGAAACAAAAGGTATGAATTATTTAAGATTGTTTGAACCAAAATGCAACACTGCTACAGTATTTAATCATAGTAGTAATTTAGGCCCAAGAATATATAACAAATTTATATTTAAATATCCTAATCTTGTCAATTCTAATAGTTCTAGTATTAAATTTAAAAAGTTATGTATGGATTTGATAAAAATTGAAAAATTGTAAATTTAAATTTATATACTATAATTGCATAGTAGACATAAGACAAATTGTATTGTATAATTATTAATTTCAATTCAGGAATCCGCCCCTGAGCACGAGTTCTACTCTTTCAGGGTCGAGCTAAAGTTTTTCTGTATATATTATATTTTATGTTACGATTATTAGCAAAATAATAAATAAATAAATAAATAAATAAATTTAGCGTCGATGAGATTGATGATAGCGAGATGGTATTTGGCGAGATGAGGCCGAGGATTCGCCATAGATTACCTGGTATTCACCTTACGGTTGGGAAAAACCTCGGAAAAAACCCAACCAGGTAATCAGCCCAAGCGGGAATCGAACCCGCGCCCGAGCGCAAAATCAGACCGGCAGGCAAGCGCCTTAAACTCTTATGACGAGTTGCCAAACTAACTTACTATTATGACCAGTGTTGTATTGCATGTTTCCACGTATTCACATTTTTTTATGTTCTAGTGATATTTAACTTATTTTATATTTTTGTTTTCATATATTCCGATAACGGTATATCTCTAATGTGATAAGTTGAGCTATATATAATCATAATTTTCCTTACTGTGTGTACTTAAAAATATTGTATTCATTGTATGCTTTGTACTGCACTATTTTATTACTACCATTAATATCATTATTACTATTAGGCCTGTTATTATTATTATTATTGTTATTATTATTATTGTTATCATTATTATTAATATTCTTATTTATTATTATTATTATTACTGGAAGGTCCGGGGTTCGATCCCAGGTGGTGACAGGATTTTTTCTCGTTGCCAAACTTTCAGAACGGCCCCGAGGTTCACTCACCGGGTCTTTCCCGGGGGTAAAAGGCGGTCAGAGCGTGGTGCCGACCACACCACCTCATTCTAGTGCCGAGGTCATGGAAAGAATGGGGCTCTACCTCCATGCCCCCCAAGTGCCTTTATGGCATGTTACGGGGATACCTTTACCTTTTATTGTTATCAATAATTGTCTTATTTTTTTATACTTTGTATGTCTAATTTATTTTTGACCTGCTGTTCATATTTTATTACGCTTTTTTCTTTCTTTCTCTATGTTATATATTATGTCTGATTTATACTTACTTTTGTTTACATTTTATTATTATCATCTTATTCAGTTTTGTGTGTAAAATTGTAGTGTACTTTGTAAATTTCTAGTGTTTTTGTAACGCAGTTTTTACTCCTGGTTGAGCGTTAGAGAAGGCCGTATGGCCTTAACTCTGCCAGGTTAAATAAATAATAATAATAATAATAATAATAATAATAATAATAATAATAATAATAATATTATTATTAGTATTATTATTATTATTATTATTATTATTATTATTATTATTATTAACCGACTAAGCGACGCCGGTGGCTCTTGTTTTCTTAATTTAAAAAATCTATTGCTCTTTACTGAAAAATATGATACTTGATATGCATAATTCCCCGATATGTAGGCTTTAAATAGACATATTGCGGGTTCACAACACTTTGTACAGGGTGATTCAGTAAGAGCATGCAAAATTTATACGTGAAATAGGGAAAGCTCTAGGGAACTCGGGAACTACGAAATCAGATTAAGGAGATATCTATTGTTATCGCCCACTGTTTCGAAATTACTTAGATATATTTACCCTTATTATTTAGCCTACATTTCAAAATTATTTACATAGCCTGTCATTAACAACGTACTATTTTCTACCTCATAACAGTTGCTCAAGATATCGGCACCAACGCCAATGCAAGCATGACATGGCATAATGCGATAAGAGTTTTGTTATGTAATATTAGTTACACTTAAAACATATACAGCACCTAGATAACTTTTCTTTGTACTGTAATATTGTTTTGATTGATTTACTGATTACTTTTATAAGGCTAAAGATACCATCAATATAAATTCCAACTTATCATGTCATACTCAATCTCTTTCTTTGGAATATCGCTTTCTTTATGAATGATGTGTTTCATCCATTTAGTACAGTATAGTTGTACTACTATGGAATTTAAGTGAATATTCCTTCTTAACTCTCTATTATGTTATTAAGATTTAAAACACAAGTGCAATATTAAGAAATCAGTGTTAGTACTTTTGTTTTACAGACAATATAGATAATATTAAACAGAAAGAAGCCATATAAAAATAACGACATAAAATTTCACGTTCCGTTTGAAGTTTGTGCACCACTGATTTCTTAATCCAACAGGCTGCTTATTCATATACACAACCCTTCCTCTTTTCATACTTGGCGCTTGATGCCCGCCACGACGTCAAGGTCAGAAAAATGCGCTTGCTTTGACATCACTGGTCTAGTTGCTGAGTAAAATTAAATATGAAATACATCTCAACCATGACGGTGGAATAGAAGGTAGCAGTCACTTGTTAAATTTAATGAGCTGTTATAAAATTAACAGTTGTTAATTTATTTGTGGAGGAAAATCTGTTACATTTATTTTGATTTGTTGAGAACTTCTTATTGCTTGAGGAAGGAAATTATGTTAGTAGAAAATCGTTATGATTTATGCATTATAAAATATTTATATATGTATTGGAATTGTGTCTGTTTATAAAACCGCATAGATGAAAATGCAAGTGGACTTTAAGCACTGAAGCAGTGTTAACGGCTTTCACTTAATGTCGAACACGATATTTAAAATTTAAATTACAAGTAATGTTAAATTTTATTATTTGTTTATATGTTTAACATCGCAGGTGAAACTATTCTCGTGACAATAAACTATCTCTTAGAAAGCGTTTGTCATCTGGACTAGTCTCGACGTAATGAATGGAACTCGTGTTTTGAGACTGCGTTCGGTCGTGGGTTCGATTCCATCTTGAGTTAATTACCTCGTTGGGTTTTTCCCGAGGTTTTCCCCGACTGTAAGGCGATTGTCAGGTAATCTACAGCGAACCCATGGTCTCATCTCGCTATCACCAAGTCCATCGACGCTAAATAACCTGGTAGTTGATACAGCGTTTTTAAATAACCCAGGAAAAAGAGAAAGGACTTAATACAAATATATTTTAACGGCTAAAATATACAGCCTGCGCGCAGTCTCTCTTAGAGTCAGGGAGTCAAATCCCGCCACTTGCAAATTAATACCACACTAAATACTTTAGAATTACTCTATGTTGAAATAACTATTTCTGTCTTTATACTCCACATTTATTAATCACACCTATTCACTATTTTACAAGTTCACCCTTTATGTTTTATCAAGACTGTCAAATACATTAAAGTTGCTTAGTATTGTATTGTATTGTATTGTATTGTATTGTATTGTATTGTATTGTATTTATTAACATTCCATGGTATTCATACATGCTCACAGCTAGAATATGGAACAAGTCAAAAAACTTAATACTATTATAAAGTCTTAATTTATAGTCACAGTCTAGATGAAATATATATAGAAGAGATTTACAATATAGTCTACTAGTACAACACAAAGTTTTAGTATCAATTTCATGAAGCGTTATTGAATGTCATGAATTCACCTACAGAATAGAAGGCGTGAGAAATTAGGTACTTCTTTAATTTGGCCCTAAATAATTTTATGTTTTGAGTTTAATTTTTTATATCGATAGGGAGGCTATTAAAAATTTTTACTGCCATATAACGCACTCCTTTTTGGTAGCACGATAGACTTGCCGATGGAGTATGAAAGTCATTTTTTGACGTGTGTTTATGCTATGAACTGTTGAATTAGTTACAAAGTTTTCACGATTACATACGAGGAAGACTATTAATGAAAATATATACTGACAAGCCATGGGCATTATTTGTAGTTTTTTTAAATAGTCCTACACGATTCCCTAGATTTGGCACCTACTATTATTCTAATTACTCTTTTTTGTAATAGGAATACATTGTTACTGTCTTTGGAATTTCCCCAGAATATTATTCCAAAACTCATTACCGAGTGGAAGTATGCAAAGTATATTGTTTTTAAGGTATTGATATTTACTATCTTTTGCATAGATCTAATAGCAAAACATGCTGAATTTAGTTTGGGGGTAATTTCTTTAATATGATTTGTCCAATTTAACACATCGATTTTTAAGCCAAGAAATTTGGTTGTCGTTTCTAATAGGGATATATTGTTAATTATTGCGCTAGAAATTTGCGAGGTTGAATTTGCACAGGATTTAAATTGAATTATGTTAGTTTTGTTACAATTTAATATCAATTTATTGACTGAGAACCAGTCACATATTTTGAAGATTGGAATGTGTTGGAGTTATTGGCTGTAATTACTGTACTTGTGTCATCTGCAAATAATATGGGATGACCTACGTCTTTTATTAGGGGGGGGCAAGATCATTTATGAACACTAGATAGTGTATATTAAGCATGACAATTTTTATTTCCAAAGGACTGATAGATTCTGAGGATTTGTTTTAAAAATAGAATAAAATAAAATAGTTACAGTAGCGAAAGGTAGACCTTCTTCCTACGGTAATGCTTTATTTTCAATACAATATTTAAGGGGGCACATACACCTTTAAGTACTTTTACGTACTGAAAAATTTGGTGAAATTCAGTATTTTTTCTCAGTAATAAATGAATCTGTAGGCCTAACCTTGGAATTTTATGTGCTGAATACACTACTTTTGAAATTGTATACTATTTCCAGATTTAGTGAAACTATTACCGTTACGTGTTATTATAAATACAAAATGGCGCCCGTAACTTTTTTTATTCAAACGGTTTCTCAGATAATTCAAACGGTTGTTAAGATATTGCAGTTAAAATTTGTGTGTAATTGAATTGTATACATGTGAACCTAGGACGATTGATTTAACAGATATTTTATTTTGAAACAAATATATTTGACCTAATAGAATTTAACTTCACATTAAAATATAAATTAAAATAAAAAGTATTTCTAGTGACGATATTTAAAAGATTCTAGGTCATGTTATTTATATGACATTCAGAAATGAATAGAAAAAAAGAATCAGTAGAAATATTGATATATGTGGAAATTATCAAGGGAACGGCATTTCAATGCACAAAACGTAGCTGCCATTTTGAATTGCTAATTACCTTTAACGATAGACGTAATAGTTATACTAAATCTGAAAATAGTACCTAATGAGCACATGAAATTTCAAGGTTACAGATTTATTCATTGCTGAGAAAAAAAAATATTGAATTTAATCAAGTTCTTAGTACTTAAAAAACTTTAAAGGTGTATGTTACCCCTTTAAGTAAGTACCATATTATAGCAAGCAGTTGGTTTTTCTAGAAGAAGTATTAGTACAGAATCCCAAATATTCCTCACTTAGCGTGGAGAATACAAGGTTCAGAATTTCAAATGAAATGGTACAGACTTTAAAGACCAGAGTTTTAAAATACGTGGAATTCACTGTGAAAATAGTATTTCTGACGTTAATCCTTTTTTCCACAATAGTGCTGTATGTTGTACTTATCGCCGCTGTTTTAATGTCTGCAAGTTAAACCTTATTCGGGTGGTTGCTATGGGAACAAGAGTGCTGTAAGTAAAATAGTGTGGATTTTTATCTCATCGTTCATACAGAAACAAAATAGTAATATGCGTTACAAGAGCGGTATGTTGAAGTTTTCATGTTCGAGGAAAAGTTTGAAAAAGCGAAACGTAGTTGAGCTTTTTTAATTTCCGAGAATTGAAAGAAAACATACCGCTCGTGTATCGTACATTATTTTGTGCGAAGATCGTTTATTACATACCAGAAAGAGGAATTTCTAATTAGTTGCAATGAAATCTCCATCTTGGTTTCTGTTCAATGACGGCAAATTTGCAAAACAAAAATATCTATCTTCAACATTGTTGCTTTAAAATGTTTTCTGTGTTTACTATACTCCAGCAGGCCGTGATATACGTCTGTCTTTTTTTCCCCCCAGTCTGTGATGAGTCTGGAATCTTGTTGATTTTTTCACAGCTTCCTTAATGTTACTTGCATCACGAACGCAGTAACTTTAGTGGAGTTGTAGAGTTTACTTAATTTTTGCAAATATTTAAAAACAATAATTAACAGTGCAATTTAGGTGAAATTGCAGTGGTAAGTTTCCAATTTATAATTATTACTATATTGAACGTCTCTAAAAATAATATGTTAAAAGCCTAAAGCAGTAAAATCAATATGTCACTTAAGCGGTAAGAAGAGGGAAATTGTTATGTGTGTTAGGTTGGGAATACTGAATGTGGAATATTAGACTTTCCGCGGATTGGTTTTGTGCGGAAACCAAGCAAATACGCACGATCTCGCACAAAACCTTATTCGAGTGGTTGCTATGGGAACAAGAGTGCTGTAAGTAAATGCGTGCGGAAAGTAATACTGTGTGGATTTTTATTTCATCGTTTATACAGAAACAAAAAACAGTTGAAGACCATCACGACCAAGTCAATTCCGAAGGCCATGACCTCGTACAATTATGTGCAATCCATATTTTCAGTTTATAAATCCTATAAATTTGTCTGCCTCCGTGGTCTGTTGGTCAGCGTGCTGGCTTCCAGATCAGGGGGTCCCGGGTTCGATTCCCTGGCTCGGATTTCTTGAAGAAGAGGAATTTCCTGGGTGTCTAGAGTCTTGAAATTTGTATGAATGTGAGTGTGCCGGGTTAATATTAATTAACCAATCATCAAAATATAAAATACATCAGGACTGTCGCTGGGCAGTAACCTGAACACACGTTTCAGCGTCACATTGTTGACAAGTAACTCCATCTGTGAGCACAACCATAAAGCATCTAATAGATGCTGTAGAGTTACCAACAACGAAAAAAAAAATCCTACTGTATAAATTAAAGTCATTAAATATAGGCTAATAATACTTCGTGTAAAAATAGTACGCAATATACATGCGTCAAGTGCTTAACAGAATCTCGGGAATTGAAAAAAAAAAAAAAAATCTCGATTCTGTTACAATGCATTTACCGCACATGTATTGCAATATACTATTTCTTCCACAAAAATCACACTTACTACTTATCACCATAGCAACCGAAAGATATGCATTATATTTCACAGGAGACTAACTAAATGCAACCCGTATGCCTCCGCCGCATTGATTGTACCACGAACAACAGAATTACATACTGCTATGTCATAGAGGGTTGCCTGTGTAGCGATGTGGTTATTATTGAGGGTGGTGCAGATAAAATACTCGAAGAAAACCTGTCCGCCACGTAACTGCACAATGACAGGGCTGCAAAGTATGAATGGAAGCGTACACGCACAGCACGTGCGTGCGTCCCACGCATTCGGATCGTGCGTGACTCGGAGCAACCAGCCTCCGCCTCCCAGCCTTCCTAACAGCGGCGATCATACACACGGCCAGCATCTCATTCATCCAGACTTCCTCGTCTCCGCACGCGTCCAGCATTACATCCCTCCAAATACCTATTCACCTTTTCTTCTATGGTAATTTAGTGACGCTGTATCAACTACCAGGTTATTTAGCGTTGGTGGAATTGGTGATAGCGAGATGGTAGTTAATAAGATTAGGCCGAGAATCGTCACAGATCACCTGACATTAGCTTTACAGTTGGGAAAACCTAAAAAGAAAACACCATCTAATCAGCCCAAGTGGGAATCGAAGCCATGCCAAAGGCAACTCCGAATCTGCAAACGCGCTATTGCCTGAGCTACTCTGGTGAATTTAAGAAAACCTGCAACATCGGGTGGATGGAAACTGCAACAATTTATGAATAGAAAGTACAACAATTTATGGATGGAAACTGCAACAATTTATGGATGGAAATGACAACAATATATGGTTGAAAACTGCAACAATTTATGGATAGAAAGTACAACAATTTATGGATGGAAACTGCAACAATTTATGGATGGAAACGGCAACAATATATGGTTGAAAACTGCAACAATTTATGGATAGAAAGTACAACAATTTATGGATAGAAAGTACAACAATTTATGGATGGAAACGGCAACAATATATGGTTGGAAACTGCAACAATTTATGGATAGAAAGTACAACAATTTATGGATGGAAACGGCAACAATATATGGTTGGAAACTGCAACAATTTATGGATAGAAAGTACAACAATTTATAGATGGAAACGGCAACAATATATGGTTGAAAACTGCAACAATTTATGGATAGAAAGTACAACAATTTATGGATGGAAACTGCAACAATTTATGGATGGAAACTGCAACAATTTATGGATGGAAACTGCAACAATATATGGATGGAAACTGCAACAATTTATGGATAGAACGTACAACAATTTGTGGATGGAAACTGCAACAATTTATGGATGGAAACGGCAAGAATATATGGATGGAAAGTGCAACAATTTATGGATGGAAACTGCAACAATAGGTGGATAGAAACTGCAACAATTGGTGGATGGAAACTGCAATATTGAATGGGTTGATAGTTGCAATAATGAGTCATGGACAGTTGGAAGAATAGACAGGCAGACATGAAAGAAAATAGGATAGGATACAATGAGATAGGAGTTGTAACTTGATATTTCTCTAGTCTAGAACATCCTAAACGGATGTCACACCGGTGCAGGTGTGATAATTGTAGCTCACAGCCCATTTGTGGAATCGTTAATTCGGAACTGGAGATGGTATTTCAGGTCAACCGGAAAGATTGGATCAGTTCCAGAAGAAGAGAATTTTTCCCATCTCTACTCCGCAGCGAATTGCATCCTACGAACTGCTCTCTGCTGCTCTCAGCCAATAGGAGACCAGTCAGTGATCTCCAAACGGCAGGAACCTGTCTCACACTAAATAACCATGTTCTTAACAGACAAGAGAATCTTGCTGGAAGGTGATTGTTGTGCTATACTTCATTATGTAAAGGGAATGAGTGCATCCTTCATCTACTTTATAATAATAATAATAATAATAATAATAATAATGATAATAATAATAATGATAATAATAATGATGATAATAATAATAATAATAATAATAATAATAATAATAATAATAATAATTTATTTCGTTTTGATTATAGAGATCACATATAAAATTAGTACATCCGAAGGAGCAAAGACTTTATTATTATTATTATTATTATTATTATTATTATTATTATTATTGTTATTATTATTATTATTATTATTATTATTATTATTATTATTATTATTATTATTACTTGCTTACTTACAAATGACTTTTGGACAACCCGGAGGTTCATTACCGCCCTCACATAAGCCCGCCATCGGTCCCTATTCTGAGCAAGATTAAACCAGTCTCTATAATCATATCCCACCTCCCTCAATTCCATTTTAAAATTATCCTCCCGTCTACGTTTCGGCCTTCCCAAAGATCTTTTTCCAATTTTTATATTTCCATTTCGCACTATATTCTTGTCACGAGACATAATCATATACTTTATTTTTCCCGGGATTTACTTCCAAACCTATCTCTTTGCTTGCTTCCAGTAAAATTCCCGTGTTTTCCCTAATAGTTTGTGGATTTTCTCCTAACATATTCACGTCATCCGCATAGACAAGCAGCTGATGTAACCCGTTCAATTCCAAACCCTCTCTGTTATCCTGAACTTTCCTAATGGCATACTCTAGAGCAAAGTTAAAAAGTAAAGGTGATAGTGCATCTCCCTGCTTTAGCCCGCAGTGAATTGGAAAAGGATCTGACAGAAACTGACCTATACGGACTCTGCTGTACGTTTCACTGATACACATCTTAATTAATCGAACTAGGTTCTTGGGAATACCAAATTGAATAAGATTATTATATAAAACTTCTCTCTTAACCGAGTCATATGCCTTTTTGAAATCTATGAATAACTGATGTACTGTACCCTTATACTCCCATTTTTTCTCCAATATATGTCGAATACAAAAAATCTGATCAATAGTCGATCAATTACGCCTAAAACCACACTGATGATCCCCAATAATTTCATCTACATATGGACTTAATCATCTCAAAAGGATATTGGACAAACTTCTGTGCAACGTCAACAAAAGTGATATTCCTCGAAAGTTACCGCAATTAGTCTTGTCCCCCTTCTTAAAGACAGAAACAATTATGGACTCTTCCCATTGTTCTGGTAGACTACAGTTTACTTTTCCTCAAATACAGTAGTAAGTATAAACTTACAAATTTCACAAGATAATGCACTTTCACCCTCTTGTATTTATTCTTCTGGAATTTGATCGATACCTGGAGTGTTGTACGTTTTCATCTTTTATTATTATTATTATTATTATTATTATTATTATTATTATTATTATTATATTTGTTATTATTATCATTATTTTTATTATTATTATCATCATTATTTTTGTTATTATCATTATTTTTGCTATTATTATTATTATTATCATTATTTTTGTTATTATTATTATCATTATTTTTGTTATTATTATTATCATTATTTTTGTTATTATTATCATTATTTTTTATTGTTATTATTATCATTATTTTTTATTATTATTATCATTATTTTTGTTACTATTATTATCATTATTTTTGTTATTAATATTATTATCATTATTTTTGTTATTATTATTATCATTATTTTTGTTATTATTATCATTATTTTTGTTATTATTATCACTATTTTTCTTATTATTATTATAATTATTTTTGTTATTATTATTACTATCATCATTATTTTTGTTATTATTATTATTATCATTATTTTTGTTATTATTATCATTATTTTTGTTATTATTATCACTATTTTTCTTATTATTATTATAATTATTTTTGTTATTATTATTATTACTATCATCATTATTTTTGTTATTATTATTACTATCATCATTATTTTTGTTATTATTATTATTATTATCATTATTTTTGTTATTATTATCTTTATTTTTGTTATTATTATTATTACTATCATCATTATTTTTGTTATTATTATTATTATTATCATTATTTTTGTTATTATTATCATTATTTTTGTTATTATTATCATTATTTTTGTTATTATTATTATTATCATTATTTTTGTTATTATTATTATCATTATTTTTGTTATTATTATTATCATTATTTTTGTTATTATTATTATCATTATTTTTGTTGTTATTATTATTATTATCATTATTTTTGTTATTATTATTATCATTATTTTTGTTATTATTATTATCATTATTTTTGTTATTATTATTATCATTATTTTTGTTATTATTATTATCATTATTTTTGTTATTATTATTATTATTACTATCATCATTATTTTTGTTATTATTATTATTATTATCATTATTTTTGTTATTATTATCATTATTTTTGTTATTATTATCATTATTTTTGTTGTTATTATTATCATTATTTTTGTTATTATTATTATCATTATTTTTGTTATTATTATTATCATTATTTTTGTTATTATTATAATTATTTTTGTTATTATTATTATTATTATTATTATCATTATTTTTGTTATTATTATCATTATTTTTGTTATTATTATTATTATTATTATTATTATTATCATTATTTTTGTTATTATTATCATTATTTTTGTTATTATTATTATCATTATTTTTGTTATTATTATCATTATTTTTGTTATTATTATTATCATTATTTTTGTTATTATTATTATCATTATTTTTGTTATTATTATTATCATTATTTTTGTTATTATTATTATAATTATTTTTGTTATTATTATTATTATTATTATTATTATTATCATTATTTTTGTTATTATTATTATTATTATTATTATTATTATCATTATTTTTGTTATTATTATCATTATTATTATTATTATTATTATTATTATTATTATTATTATTATTATTATTATTGGTTTTTACTAATGTCAATAACAGTACAGTTAAACTTGCCGATCACTCTCTAGTTTTAGAGGATATTTATCATCCATCTATCTCTATTTATATTGAAGTAAATGTATCGTTACCAGAACACTGTCATATCAGTTCATACTTAAATTATTCTCAAGGTGATTATCTGAACCTTTATTCTATTCTATACAATTATGATTGGACTAGCATATATCAGACTACTGATGTAAACACTGCTGCAAATTCCTTGTCTCAAATTATAAACAATGCTATATCCCTTTGTGTCCCTGTCACCTTTGTTAAAAAATCGCACTATCCTAAATGGTTTTCAAACGAATTACGTCAGCTTATTAAGAAAAAAAAATAAAGCTCATAAAAATTACAAAAAATATAAAACTGATCATCATTATCAAATTTTTTCTAATTTTAGAAAACAAGTCAAAGCCATGATTAAATCCAATAAATTCAAATGGTTACAATCAATTGATGATAACCTAAAGCATGAACCAAATAAATTTTGGAAATATGTAGAAACGTTTCGAAAAACTAATAGTAATCCCACAGAACTAATAATAAATGGCGTTCACATCACAGATTAAAAATAAATTGCAAATGCATTTGCTAGCCAATTTAAATCTGTTCAACAAAATTGTAACTTCAATTTCATTACTTATGATTCTAATATTACTGACTGTTTGCCCCTGCCTAATATTACATTCGATGATGTAACTAAAGCCATTAAAAAGCTAAAGCCTAATAAATCTAAAGGTACAGATAGCATTCCTAATTTTATAATCAAGGGTTGCTCTAATATTTTCATACCCATTTTAACATTTTTATTCAATCTTAGTTTAAAAACAGGAATTTACCCATCACTTTGGAAGGAAGCATCCATTATTCCAGTTTTCAAAAATGGTAATAAAAACAGTGTTACTAATTATAGACCCATTTCTATCCTAAACAATTTTTCTAAAATTTTTGAAAAAATTATTCACAAACACATTTCATTTTATGTCAAAAATAAGATCAATTCGGCTCAACATGGATTTACTAGAGGGAAATCTACTACTACTAATTTAGTTTTCTATCTCAATCTCATTATGCCTGTTGTCGAAACTCAAGGTCAAATTGACTCGATTTATTTCGATTTTAGCAAAGCATTTGATGTTGTTCCTCACAAAATCTAATTAAATAAATTAAGTAATTTTGGTCTCTCCACTAGCTACGTTAATTGGTTTGAAAATTATTTAACAGATAGACAGTCTTGTGTTCGACTAGGTAATTCTCTCTCGGTTCCATTTAATAGTTTATGCGGTGTTCCTCAAGGGTCTACATTGGGACCTCTCCTATTTTTATTATTTATAAATGATATAAGTAAGAGAATAAGTTCTAGCTGCCTTTTGTTTGCGGATGATCTCAAAATCTTTCGTAAAATTAATAGTTCGGCTGATTGTCAAATTCTTCAAAATGACATTAATTCAATTTCACAATGGTCTGTTGAAAATGGAATGAAAATTAATCAATCCAAAACTTTTGTTATTTCCTTCTCACGGAAAACTATTTCCCATAAATTTAATTATTCTCTTAGTAATGTCGTAATTACTAAGAGAGATTGTATTAGAGATCTTGGTGTCCTACTTGATTCAAAATTATATTTCCATGATCATGTGCAATATATTTATACCCATTCGTTAAGAATGCTTGGTCTATTTAGGTCTATAACTTATTCTTTTTCCACTCCTATGTGTTTATTAATTTTATACTATACATTGGTTAGATCCAAGCTTGAATATGCATCTGTTGTATGGAACTCCATTACTTCCACTGACTCGGCTAAATTGGAGAATATCCAAAGAAAATTTATTTCCTTGTGTTCTTATAGATTTTTACCAAATTCCGATTATAACTATGAGATTAAATGCAATTATTTCAATTGCGGTAGTTTGTTCACCAGACGTCAGGATCTTGATTATTTATTTTTTTGCAAAGTCATTAAGGGTGATATTGATTGTGAATCCTTCATAAGCAATATCAGTCTTCGTATTCCTGCTAATGGTTTAAGATTTCATAAATTGTTTTATAATAAGAATCCTAAATCTTTCTCTCCGGTCTGCAGATGTATTAAATATGCTAATTTGCATGGATTCAACTTGGATCCATTTAATGTGTAGTATATCTTTGAGTTTTAACTCACTGATCTAATTTTAATAATTATTTGTCCATATATTTCTTGCATTTGGTCTATTGATTCATGTAGACCATTCCATTATTTCAATTCTCATTGTACTAATTTTATAATTTTATAATTATTATTTGATCAATGATTGATGTAGACCATTATATTGTTTGTATTTCATCTCATTGCCATTTTCTATCATTCATTCTCATCATCATTTGTTGTTTTGTTCTGTTTTGTATCGTGCAAAACTGTAATTGGCCTTGTGCTGTTGTTTTTGCACGTTAATATTCTAAATAAATAAATAAAATAAATAAATTATTTTTGTTATTATGATTATCATTATTTTTGTTATTATTATTATTATCATTATTTTTGTTATTATTATTATTATAATTATTTTTGTTATTATTATTATTATTATAATTATTTTTGTTATTATTATTATTATTATTATTATTATTTTTGTTATTATTATTATTATTTTTGTTATTATTATTAATATTATTGTTATTATTATATTATAAATATTATTATTGTAATTGTAGGTATTTATAAATGCATGCACTTTGCGTAATAGCACACTGCCCGTATGGAAGGGCGTTTGGGCACGATAGGCATTTTTTGTGCTGCACATTTGCCTGCCATCATGCGAACAATTTAATTGAGGTACGAATGTAATTATTGTGTTAGTGAGGAACTGAAAGTCGAAGTGGCAATGAGAGAAGGGAGTGGCCACAAAAACTGTTTATAAAAGTGAAGGACGTGACCACAGCTCTGCAAGAGTTCGCATTTCGCAACATTGTTTCGATAGCTCTGAATTCTTTGCAATGTCAGCTCCGAGCACTTTATGGCTTGCGGAGAAGAATACAGCTTCGGAGAGATTTCTCGCGTTCACGTTCAAATTCATACTGACATTGAGTTTTTAATCTTCGAAATCGACGGAAACTCTTATTGGCATTGTTACATTTGAAATCAATAGAGAGAGAGAGGGAGAGAGGGAGAGAGAGAGAGAAACTCATCCGGCCTTAATTAAGGATGACCACGAGGATCCGGAAATTAATAGCAAATAAATATAATTAATTAAATATAAATATTGTTATAAAATAAAATGTAATAATTAAGCACCATTGATTATCAATTATAAAATAAAATCTTAGAAGATAACTATAAAATTATACTTATAAATAAAAGATTTATTCAAAATTAGCATATCCTTAATTATGGCCTTCTGAGCGGTATAAATGAAACTGTATAATCTGCAGGGAATCTTTAAGAATTTACGAGATGTTTTTTTGAATTTCAAAAGATGATATTGATAATTGTTTTAAAAAATTATTGTAAATTTTGGTAAAGAACTCCGAGCACCAAAAAAATAAATCTGTCACTGACCAATTGAAGAGAGGGATGTTATACTTGGCACTAAGGTTCATAAATAGCCCTCTTTTCCTGATCAACCTGATGAGCTTGGTTTAGATCTCTCTCCATGCGTATACAGTAGTTGGATCTATGATAATAGCCTTTTGTTGTTGCCTGTTTATTGCTATTATAGCCGCTCTTCTGTGAAAGTCGTCTTCAGAAAGACAGTGGACCTCTTCATGAACATGAATGTGTAAAATCGTATTTACAATGTTAATCTCTGAAAACAACGAGAATAGATGATCAAATTCGAATGGACATCGTTAATCTTAGAAATATATGTAAAATTAAATATAAAATTGTATTTACATTTTTACGTAGAACGTCCTTCTGCGTATTACCCGAGAAAAATTGTAAAAAAAAGTTACAGCTTGCCCTTTATACGAGTTGCGTCGATGCCGCCCGTGGTACATTCGTTTTGTTCATTCATGGAAAAATGGATTGCATAACCAACATTTATTATATTGGCGGTTCTATCCTCATTTGTTTTTTGTATCTTGGGAGGTTATGTGCATCGTAGCATTTCCTGAAAGAAACCACCCAACCATCCGGGAAGTCGTCTGTTTATATAGGCAATGCTAACAATAACGATGACGTATTAATAAAAAAAATGAATGATGAATTTTGATGCTTCTTTATTTCAGTGATTTTATAATATCTTTATACCAGGGGGCCGTGGTAAAAACAATTGCTGTACATCTGTGATTTCTGTATCAGATGGACTTGGAAAAGATACATGTGAAACATTTTTAATGTATAAAAACTTAACGATATATTCAACTTCATTTTAATTGAATGAAACATAATTACTCGTATACTAATGGGCCGGATTAACAAATGCAAGAAATATCAAGACAGAAATATAGTTAAACACAATCTAATTTTAAAGTAGGCCTACTTAACTGTGGTTTAAATTCCCAAATGAATTCAATTCTATGTTTGACACATTAGGTTTATGCATGATAAATTCGTAGCGCTTTTGTTCATCACAACACTGCGTTGCTAGGAAACTGTTTAGCGTATGTCATTTGTTACTTGAAATGTTATGCTTGTAAATACGCCATGAATTTTGCAGATTCGAAGAAAGTTCATGCTATTTGTTGGATAAAGAAGATGGAGTGTCAAAAAAAAAAAAAAAAAAAACGAATGAACATTTTCGACATACTCGTATTCTTTGAGTTTAATGGAGGAGCAAAGGCATAAAGGCGGCTTGAAACATTTGTGCCGTGTACGGGGAGAATGTCATCGGAGAAAGCACTGCAAGAAAATGGTGTGAATTAAAATGTTTCTCCATGACAACCAACACATTAAAAACTATGAAATTCATCATTCATTTGTTTATAACTTCTTCAAAAACAACACATTACAAAGAATAGGCGTACAATTTAAAAATAAATTTACATACCAGTAATGAAATTTAGATACCAATAATGGATAAAATATTGCATAGCACACGAGAGTAACCAGATTTTATGCGCTCGTGGAAATTATCGCTAAACTTTCTACTCACGTATAAAATCTAATTTTACTGTCTTATAAAGGCTATCCCAAAAAGAACGCCAGATTTAATAAAGTTAATAAATTCAACAAAACAGATAACATAACAGATAATAGTTCTGCCAACCCAACAACAAGACAAGTACCCAATGTCCCAGCAATGTTTTGTTATCATTGGGTTAGCGACACTATTATCTGTTGCATTTATTCATACTATTAAATCCGGCATGTGGCGTCGTGGTCTAAGGCATCCCGCCTAGGACTCGCGTTACGGAATGCGCGCTGGTTCGAGTCCTCATGGGGGAAGAAATTTTCTCATGAAATTTCGGCCAGTGTATGGGACCGGTGCCCACCCAGCATCGTGATGCACTTGGGGAGTTACGATAGGTAGCGAAATCCGGTTGCGAATACCAGCTATAACGGCTGGGGGGGGATCATCGTGCTAACCACACCATACCTCCATTCTGGTTGGATGATCGTCCACCTCTGCTTCGGCATGTGGGCGTGAGGCCAGCAGCCGGCTGTCTGTCTAGGCCCTTCACGGGCTGTAGCGCCACGGATTATTATTATGATGATGATGATGATGATGATTATTATTATTATTATTATTATTATTATTATTATTATTAATCCGGCATTCTTGGTTGGATACCCTTTACTACAAAATACTATTGTCACGATGAATAAAACGCTATGAATTTCTGCATCAATAAAATATTATTATTACAATTTCAAACAACTCGATCTGTTACTAAGGGAGAGTTGCTAAGGACAACTCATTGACGTCATATTGATGTGTGAATCTTTCGACTATCAATTGCATTGTTGTCTGCAGACTAGGCCTCCTGGAATGAGGAAGCGATTATGAAGTAGTTAACGAGAAGGCTCCGCCTTGTTAAATTTAAATGCGGGGAGTATGAAGACAAAAATGAAAAGAAATATCAAACTTTTATTTCAAATCCCAAACATCCTTACAATCCCAACCATCCTCACAATAACAATCACAAACAGCATAAACGTTGCGATGAAACCTCCATCACTTTTCAATTCATTTATTTTATTCCATAGATCTTACATGAGCAATAAAGCTTTAAGATGTGGAACAAGTCAAAATTTTACAATATTACAATTACAATTTTTACAATATTTTACATTTACAGTTTTACAATTTAATAATTTTCTACAATGATGAGGTGAGGTCCGAGGATTCGCCAAAAGATTACCCTGCATTTGCCTTTTGGTTGGGGAAAACCTCGGAAAAACCCAACCAGGTAATCAAATCAAAGGGGTTGATGCCGAGGACTCGCCATAGACCATCCGGCTTCAGTCCCACGGCTGGGGAAAACCTCGGAAGAAACCATTCAATGAGACCAGAGGGGGATCCAACCCAAGCCCGAACGCAGCTCCGGATCAGCAGCCCAGCGAGTCTGCCGACTGAGCTACATCGATGGCTCTACTAAAAGTATGCAATACATAGCCAATCAGATTATTAAATTTACAAACGCAAACGATCATTCATCAGTTGAGCTATATGTATAATACAACACAAGTAAGTTAATTAAATTTAAGGCATAAACAATTAACCAGTTGATATACAGAAATTGATAATACATATCATGCAAACTACTTCAAATTACAAACACAAACAATTTATCAATAGAGGTATATAGATTACTATTCAATTTAAAGCATATACAATTCATCGGTCAATACAAAGTAAGCAGAATAATTTAATTTACAAGCATACTTTCATTAAGCTGTACGAATTTGTACAATTAATATCAAGTAGATTAATTCAATTTATAAACATATACAATTCATCAGTTGAGCTATACAGGCTACCATTCAATTTACAGTAGACCTATATACAATTCATCAGTAAATCTCTGAAATAAGCTAAAAGAAGCTCAAATTCGAATTATTAATGAAGTATTTGAACTCTGTAGAAATGTGTTCATAACCTTCTAGTAACAAAGGACTAGGAAGTATTTTAACTCTACAAACAACAGTTAAAGACAATAAGAGGTGTACTTACGGGTCGTGGTCCTCTGAAGTATCATCTTAAGAGATGGGCGAGAC
Organism: Periplaneta americana; assembly: GCF_040183065.1. Classification (NCBI taxonomy): domain Eukaryota; kingdom Metazoa; phylum Arthropoda; class Insecta; order Blattodea; family Blattidae; genus Periplaneta; species Periplaneta americana. Next base: position 5,245,742 of record NC_091117.1, read on the forward strand.
CATGGATGACATCTGTCGATTTTCGTCATCCTGTTTGTGGTTTTCCTATGGCTCAAAAGCAAATGAAATGAATCCTAAAGGGGACGGATCCACCTAAACTCCCCGTTATAATTTTCGTCATTTTTCAAATCTGTGCGTTCGAAATCGACGCATTGAGAACTTCCTGGGTTAGCTTACTCGGTTTTCAGTCGCTTAGACCAAGGGCTCAGTTCCTTTGGCTAATGAGGATAGCGACGTACCCAGTAGCGGACGGTGGGTTTGAAAGTTGGGGAGGCCAAGACGTGAATGATGAGAATATAAAAATATAAGGCCTGTGACGTACCTCATTACCAAGCACAGAAGTTATAGGTTTTAAGAAATTAAAATTAGGTTTTCCAATTTATGTTTTAGGAGTTTAAATCTTATGTTTAGGAATTTATATCATTTTACGGGGGAAAAAATAAGCAACATACTATTAGAATAATTTCGAGGAAAAATTGTTCCGGGGCCGGGTATCGAACCCGGGACCTTTGGTTAAAGGTACCAACGCTCTCCCAACTGAGCTACCCGGGAACTCTACCCGACACCGATCCAATTTTTCCCTCTATATCCACAGACCTCAAAGTGGGCTGACAACCGTCAAGCAACCAACATTTGAGTGCACACTAACTCTGTGTGACTTTAAATTGTGGTTTTCTGTTACGTACAGTGACGTGTATTATGCAAATTAAGCTTTCAGGAATAACTCCCTGTAAAGTTAATTTGAATAATTTCGAGGAAAAATTGTTCCGGGGCCGGGTATCGAACCCGGGACCTTTGGTTAAACGTACCAACGCTCTCCCAGCTGAGCTACCCGGGAACTCTACCCGACACCGATCCAATTTTTCCCTCTATATCCACAGATCTCAAAGTGGGCTGACAACCGTCAAGCAACCAACATTTGAGTGCACACTAACTCTGTGTGACTTTAAATTGTGGTTTTCTGTTACGTACAGTGACGTGTATTATGCAAATTAAGCTTTCAGGAATAACTCCCTGTAAAGTTAATTTGAATAATTTCGAGGAAAAATTGTTCCGGGGCCGGCAAAATACTATTAATATATTACAACGGCTTGGTAAAGATTGCCTGTCTCTAGGACACTCAAGGTCCGAACCTACGAATTAGGTCTTTTAGGTCACATTGAATTTAAGAATGTTACGCTGTGCTACATAAAATGAATAAGAAAAGCAATATTTCGAGAATAAGGAGATAGCAACAAAATTGATTCGAACCTAAGAATCCGGGGCTTGCTCATTACTATTAGATAGTCTAATTTTACAGCAAATTAACTCGACGTTCCTCTTTCTTCGCAAACCGATCAAATAGGTCACAGCATACTGAACAACTGCTACTAGAAGAAGCTAGAGACAAATCTGCGTTTGTTTTTAAACTCTCGATATGTTTAAAATACTGTATAAGTAAATACATCTCGTAACACAAAAGAATAAAATAACAAGAACACCCGCAAACAAGAGAAAATCTAACAACATAAATGAAAACTTTTACGCAGGGAGAGAAAACTAACAACACGTGACTCAATTTTCTAAAACCAAGAAGAGAGAAAGAGAGAGCTTCTCAATACAGCCGAAACCAGCCGTCACCATAAGCAGTACAGTTGTCAGCGGTGGGTAGGACGTCTCCAAATCGGCTCCCTTCGCGCGTTCTAGTCAAGTTTAAAAACTCTTCTAACCAGCTATCTTATTGGTTGAACTGCTGTTGTCATGGTTACCGGGGAGTAGCGTCATGTAGCCGACTCCTCTCTCCCGCTCTCGCATAGACACAGCAGGCTGCTAGATGTCGACTACACAGGTTACAGCGCTATCTGTTATTTTTCAGTACGAATTATTTGTACTATCTACAGTATAGCGAGCGAGAATCACCAACTGATGTGGTCGACTTTATGTAACTTACATTTTAGTCGTAGTGAATAGTAAAATTAATATAAAAGGAAAAATGTTCGTCATTTGCTGTAACTTGTCTGTGATCTTAATTCAGCTGAAATTATTACTGCCATATTGTGTTCTGGCAAAATATTAGAGGAGGCACGGCCTGAAAATCCGCCGCTGGACGTACCCCAGTTCATACTCGTTAACATCATAGGTAACTCTAGCCAGCTGTTGTCACACTATGCTTAGGCTAGTGCTCTCCGAGATCTTTCCCTTCAGAATTTCTCTAGGCTTCTCCAGTGGAACTGCGACAAACTGAGTGAGACAAGTGGTCTGCTGCCTTGGAGCTCTCATAAATTCTTTCCCCAAATTCCGTTGCAAGGACGCGCGCTAGCGTACCAAATACCTTATTATAATAATACCGGAGAGCTGTATACTAGCAGCATTGACGTGAGTGCGAAAAATCGCGGACCTGACATCTAGCGCAGAGGGATGGAATTACGTCCACATATACAAATATTAACATAGCGAGATTCGGACTATTGTTTAAAACGTGAGTTACTAATGTGGAATTATATATGAAACACTTAAGAAATGTTGAATAGTATTTAATGTAAAGTTATTATCTTATATCAAAGCTGCATATTATGAGAAATATTGCATACTTCATATATACTTTCCGTAATTAATTGTTACATATTTTTTCTTTGGTTTACCGAGACAAAATCAATCTGATATTAGGAATGAATTTACAATAATGTTTTATATACGCATTGCTGACAACTGCAAAGATAAAATTGATAGTAATCTGATGCTTGTAATAATTAGTAAAGGCATGTGGACAACAATGAAACTTAATTTGATAAAACCTTAAAATCCAATACATTCTAACTTCTATTCATTTATTAGGTCTAAATAAAAAAAACTAATTTGTATTTTTCTATCAACACAAAGACGAAGGAATTAGGCCTACTAAAGAATGTTGTTGACTCACGTTTTATGAACTGTCGGAAATCGAAAGTACGATTTGGAGCAATTTGTAATGCTGCAATTGTCACAATTATAAACAGCACATATACACCCTGACATTTTAACACTAGTACTAATTCATAAAACTATTAACTAGCCCAGCAACAATATACATTGCAGTTGATTACAGCTTGTTTCGTGAGTATCTCCATCCCGACAGGTAGGTAGCAGCACCATCGTCGTTCGCACGTAAAACTGCTAGCTGTCCTGTATTATTATAGTAAGGTATTTGAGCGTACCTTGTAATGTTTTTCCTGTCCTATCCTTATTTGAAGTCAGGTTTTGTGGATATCGTACGAGCTTCCCATCCAAGCAGTCCATGATTCGTTTCCTGACGTGAGCAGTTGAGATTTATTTTCAGTGTACGGGACTCGTTGTTTGTTCCTTATTATGTGCCGTTCTTTGCCATGCTAACCACACGGGCAGAGAGGTTTGCAATGTGTGCAGCCTGCCAAATGTGGTCCATAGCTAGGCCTATACATGTGAACCGTAAGTAATGCCAATAAATCTATGGCGTTCAGGTAAAGGGAGATGTCATAAAATGAGTTTTGACTTGAATGGAAGTTAACGCTTAAATTGGCAAAGCTTCATTCCTCACACTAGTTTATTAAACCGGGTCGGACCGTAAAGAAAACAACTATCGCAATGTCCATATTTTTTATGTTGTACAATATTATAGTAGGCCTATTGTGAAATTTTAATTTTCCTACCAATCTTTTTTCTATTGTTCTATTAAAATTATAGCATACTAGTGGCTTGTGCAGCGATTGCTGCAAACTAAGTTCATAAAAAGTTCAAATAAAAATTGTTCAGATTTATTTTCAATGAAGAATACCAGACATTTTGATAGTTATTTGCTTCCATAATAGTGAAACATACTCCCTCTGAATGTTTTTTTTTTTTTCCCCAAATACTTTTCCTTGAACCTATCCGTCTTCAGTTCTTGAGTTTCAATGCGAAATCGCTAGTAACAATGTCAGGATGATCAGTAGGTTTTTCATGTGGGAGTAATGCAGTAGCTATTTCGGATCATTGCGGATTGTATGTGAAAGTTAAGAAAATGTAAGGTTTGTCATGCTTTAAACAAAAGACTTAGCATCTTGGTATAGCTGCTGCATGTTTCGTGAACTACCCTGAAATGTAGAGGGAAGAATCACTTTTTCCCAATAAGAGATCTTGCTGAGGTGATCAAGAGACTACAAAATCTTGTAGGCCTCTTATTTTATCAATAAGTAATACCTTTTGGTCTTTTCTTATGAATTGTAATTTTTTGCGCTTCTTCCAGACAATACTGATCTATCAAATACTGCTGGATTAATTTGTGTAACAATGAATGTTATTTCGTATATTTTCTGTAATAGCATATAGGCTGTTGTGAGGAATTTATTGCTGAGATGTGGAAAATGAGGCGAATGATATATCAGAGTTGTAGAATCTTATATGCGCCCTAAATAAAATTGTCCATCGTAAATCGTTAGCAGCTTCAGTGTTTCATTTGTTGCTGGTTACGGGAAATGAACTTACTCATCACGGTAGCAAGAAGTGAAATGGCATGCTACTTTCCCTACAACAAAATATGTTTGGCAGCGATCACAAATCTAATCAATTAAACCAAAGGAATATGAAATTAATTTTGATGTAGTTTAAAGACGCAGCTAAAATAGGAAGCATGACTCAATTACTACCAAGGAAAGTTAGAGAATCAGACATAAAAATATCTATATCACACTGCCATTACATATATGAAAAGAACCCACACCACTTGATTAATAATTGTAAAAGTATTTCATTTTTAATAACAATACTGTTACCTTACGTAAGTTTTATAGTTTTCAGTAACATAAGTTTATATAGGCCTATAGCCGTTACTCAGTAAATTGTAGAAATGAAGATCTAATATAAAATATTCTTTCTCTGCGTCTACTTACTTAAAGCCCCAAAAGGTTTCACTTTCATATATCAGTATAGCATTATGTGTTACATTAACTATAATAATATTTCATTTTTAATGGTAATAATATCATCAAACATTCTTAAGTTTTGTAGTTCTTAATATCCAATACACAGCTGTACTCGGAAAACTACAGACCAGACAATCAGACCTGTAAATTATTTTTTATACGTTATCAAAAATTTACACAAATGAAGATCGACATATTGGCATTATGATGGGAAAGAATCTGAGCCGTCTGAACTCTATGTCAGCAGTCCTGTACGTCATGGCCTTCGTGTAATAGCCTATTGTTTATTGTAGTGTGTGTTTTGTGTTATTCTGAAATGCATAAAGGAAGCGAACATCAAGTCGGCCGTGAATGCAATTAATTAGTTCTCAAAACTGACGAAAGATGGATTTTGGAAAAAAGGAAAATGATTTAGGAAAATTGACATTTCACTGAAAACTACTACTTTTCCGAAAAACTTCGGGTTCCAAGCTTCAAAATGAGGGGTTATTTATTAAAATCCGTTCAGCCGTTTTCCCGTAATTTCCATTACCAGTTCAAATTATATATATAGATAGTTTATTAGCCTGCTGGATACTTTGCGAATTTAAGGGTTAAACATCGGATCCTTATTGCAAGTAAATTTGTACATAAGTAAAATAGATCAATGCTAGTATTATTTTGTTTTTTTACACACCCACTTGTAGAATTTAACTTGTGTATTCTCCTGGAGTATAAAACTACATTTGCACAAAAGTGACTTAACCTCCTTTATCCGAACACCATCGAATTTCAGGGGACTATTCTTTGAGATATTTCAAACAAAAATATTTCATACAATTTTGCTCGGCTTTTGCTTCCTTTCCGAGAAAAAAATTATGTGAAACATTTCATAGCGTGTTTTGGGAAACAGTGTATTATGGCAATAACTGATGGAAAGAATTTTAGTTTTGTCCTTCAAATGTGCATAAATTTGACCCGAACAAATATAACATTGTAAAATTCCTTTGCAGAACGAAAAGTTACATTTTTTCGGATCATATTTCTGCACATTTAAAGGACAGAACTAAATTCTTACAATCATTTATCAACAGTAATCTCACTAGAGGTTTTGATTTATCTAGAGAAAATCAAAACTCGAGTGGGATTTAATTGACTATTACACGATTAGAAGAAAGTATATAAAGATTAGAAGTAACAAAGTGTACAATAAAATATTAATTGGCTTACGAAAATACAACTGTCTTCAAATGTATTATTGTACCATCTCAACATTACGCTAGATGGCAGTAGTGTTTTATGATGATGTTTTCTTGTTACCGGTATCAGTTGTGCCAACTGTAGAATCATCATTGAACTCTGTGGCCTGTTACTAGTCAAGAAGGCTTTGTTGATTCAGTTTCATTTTTATTAAGACAGTTGCATTCCACTTCAATTATCCGAATCCCAGTAATCAACGTCACTTGACAGATGATTTTCAATAAATCTTAATATTAAACAATCTCTGATACGTGACTGTCCATAATATCATATAGCAGAAGCTATAACGTAACCTAACTAATATACACAATAATTGTTAGAAAAGTTTTATTTAACGACGATGACATAAAAAAATAAACATGAATAATTTTAAAAGGAATAATTATTGAATGTACAATTTTCAAATTTGAATGTGGTTGGTGGTTCAATTGATGTTATATTGGACGTGTGCATAATGGAAGTGGAACTCGTTGATTTAGGCCTACATGGTGTATTCAACTTATTCAGGATTTCCGAATGGTGCTCTTCATTTATTTGTAAATCGGATTTCAGAAGATGCATAGGTATGATCAGTGATCTTTATTAATTCTTGTTCTTGAATGCCAATGCGAGTCATATTTGAAACTGCTGTGCATCGACTGGAGTGGTTCGTAATTATATATATAGGCCTATATATTTTTTTTTGACGTCCAGACCAGCGCAGTTTCAAATGTTGGCAAACAAAGAGACAAATGCTAGGGACGCGATAAAATTAAACAAATGCTAGGGACGCGATAAAATTAAACAAATGCTAGGGACGCGATAAAATTGTGCGATAAGCAGCCATGATTGGTTGAAATACGTCCTTTGGTACCGTTTTATTGGTCAAAAGTAGTGTGACGTAGTAAGAGTGTAATAGTCATCATAACACATTGCTCTCTTGAATTGACTGAGCATATTGGGAATTAATTAAATGACATTCCTAAAACACGCTATGAAATGTTTAACATTCAAGCAATTTTTAACTCGAAAAGGAAGCAAAAATGAGTAAAATTGTATTAAGATTTTGTGTTTGAAATATCTCAAAGAATTTATTCATAGTCTTCTGCCCAAGAGCACATCTTTCACTGCAAACCCGGCAATTCCAGTCTTTCCTATTTCTGCCTTCCTTTTAGTCTCCGCATAGCCGATGTGGCTTGGTGGATAGAGCGTCTTCACGTAGAGCTGAAAATCCGGGTTCAAATCCCGGAGAGAATTTTTTTTCTGTTCGACTCTTTCATCATCATTTGATGACGCAATATTTCTGCACTGAAATGTCCACACCTGTGGAGTAACGGCTAGCGCGTCTGGCAGCGGCCCGGGTTCGATTCCTGGTCGGGGCAAGTTACCTGGTTGAGGTTTTTTCCGGGATTTTCCCTCAACCCAATATGAGCAAATGCTGGGTAACTTTCGGTGCTGGACCCCGGACTCATTTCACCGGCATTATCACCTTCATCTCATTCAGACGATAAATGACCTAAGATGTTGATAAAGCGTCGTAAAATAACCTACTAAAATAAATAAAAATGCACTGAAATATCATATGTACCCCGGTACATTGTAATATATAATACAAATATGAGTTCAGATAAGCAGATACGATACGTACATGCGCAATGTCAGTGCGAGAATTTCAGTAGCCTAGTCTTTGTTTTGGCGCATACCCTACTTTAGAATTAGACTACGTTGAATTAATTAGCCTATTTGTATCTTTGAACTCCCGGTACTTACGTAGAATTAATAATTTTTTATCCAATTAATATTAAGTTTAATATTTCATTAAGCTTTTACACATTAAGACCGTCCAACTTGAATTTTTTTACAAGTTCATCTCCAGGTACTGAATGTGGTGCCTTGATATTACAGCGAAGTGATTTACAAGTTCGCAACCCGAGGAACAGATTTAAGGGTATATGTATGTGAACGACCACAAATATTATCAGAAAATGCAGGCTATAAATTTCTAAAATTATATAAAGAAATGAACTCACAATTGGACAAAAATTAAAAGGTACCACAACAAGACTTATTAGAACTTAAATATTTGATAAAAGCATAAGAAAAGATTACTAGTAATATTTTTCAAACCAGTTTTATCAGAGTATGAAAAAAAAAAAACAAATAAAATCTGCAGTTACATCATTTGGTAACCATAACACTGTTATGGTCTCTCTGACATCTTTAATATTTTTCCTGCATGTAATAAACACTTATTTCTGAAAAGTAAGCTACTCTCAGACATGTAGAGTTGTTTATTTTAATACAATTAATTTTTTATTTGTCCTATATAAAATATATTAAAATTTACATAATGTATTGTGGCCTAATTTTTCTATTTTCAAAGAAATGGGCATTATTGTAGTCTACCTTTTGCATAAATTCATGTTAAATCAGTGTACAAAATTTGAGAATTGTGACTCTAATGGTTGTGGAGTTATGAAATAATGTGTGAAAATTTCCATATTGTGACAGCGACGTGAGAATCGAACTCACGACCAGCGTCCCGCAAGAAAGCAGATCGCACAGGCTCCACGGAACATTGAGTGACGTCGCGCGGTGGAGAGAAGAGAGAGGGTGTATTACGTCACGCGACGAGTCTGCGCGCGCAGCTGCTACTTAACGCAGTGAATGTGGAACGACCTTCTCGACTATTCCAGAAGTCTGTCGATGTAGAGATATCGAGATAATTCTCTACACACCTGTAGAAGGTTCTCGCAACTATGATTTTGCTATAAAAGAGCAGGCGCCAGCGAACTAGAGTTTCAGAGTTTTCAGTTATTCAGTCAGTGAGTAAGCCAGAGCAAGCAAGCCAGCCGGAGTTCGACTCGAGTGTGCGTCCGCATCTGCGTCAGCATCCGAAGGCCTGAGTTCGAGTGCAGTGGACCGCAGTTGGAGGGACCTGAGTTCGAGTGCAGTGGACCGCAGTTGGAGGGACCCGAGTTCGAGTACAGTGAACTGTCTCTGAAGGTCTGTGGTTCGAGATACCGTGAGCTCGAGTGACTGAGATAGAAGAACTGAGAACTGATAGTTCTGATTTGTAAATAGTGCTTTGTAAATATTAGTTAAGATTAACAGTTCATTGTTGTGCGTAATAGTCCAAGTAAACTGTCATTGTCGTCGGTGGAGTGCTATAACGAATACTGTGTTGAGTGAAGATCCAATTGTTGACGAGAGCGTTTAAGGTGAATTGTAGAAAGGAATTATTGTTGTGACGAATAAATTACATTGTTGTAACTAATAAAATTCACAATATTTTGGAAAATTTAATTTAAAGTCAAAATTGAATTCTTAAAATTATTATTAGTAATCTTTTTTATATGTGTCTCAGTGAAACTTACAGCAGAGTTCGTATAGGTCAGTTTCTGTCAGATGCTTTTCAAATTCACTGCGGGCTAAAGCAGGGAGATGCACTATCACCTTTACTTTTTAACTTTGCTCTAGAGTATGCCATTAGGAAAGTTCAGGATAACAGAGAGGGTTTGGAATTGAACGGGTTACATCAGCTGCTTGTCTATGCGGATGACGTGAATATGTTAGGAGAAAATTCACAAACGATTAGGGAAAACACGGGAATTTTACTGGAAGCAAGTAAAGAGATAGGTTTGGAAGTAAATCCCGAAAAGACTAAGTATATGATTATGTCTCGTGACCAGAATATTGTACGAAATGGAAATATAAAAATTGGAGATTTATCCTTCGAAGAGGTGGAAAAATTCAAATATCTCGGAGCAACAGTAACAAATATAAATGACACTCGGGAGAAAATTAAACGCAGAATAAATATGGGAAATGCCTGTTATTATTCGGTTGAGAAGCTTTTATCATCCAGTCTGCTGTCAAAAAATCTGAAAGTTAGAATATATAAAACAGTTATATTACCGGTTGTTCTGTATGGTTGTGAAACTTGGACTCTCACTTTGAGAGAGGAACAGAGATTGAGGGTTTTTGAGAATAAGGTTCTTAGGAAAATATTTGGGGCTAAGAGGGATGAAGTTACAGGAGAATGGAGAAAGTTACACAACGCAGAACTGCACGCATTGTATTCTTCACCTGACAAAATTAGGAACATTAAATCCTGCCAGATGGGCAGGGAATGTAGCACGTATCGGCGAATCCAGAAATGCATATAGAGTGTTAGTTGGGAGGTAAGAGGGGAAAAGACCTTTGGGGAGGCCGAGACGTAGATGGGAGGATAATATTAAAATGAATTTGAGGGAGATGGGATATGATGGTAGGGACTGGATTAATCTTGCTCAGGATAGGGACCAATGGCGGGCCTATGTGAGAGCGGCAATGAACCTCCGGGTTCCGTAAAAGCCAGTAAGTAAGTAAGTAAGTAAGTAAGTAAGTAAGTAAGTAAGTAAGTAAGTAAGTAAGTAACCTTTTTTTATACTTTTATCAGACATTCTACAGACGTGGACAAATTATTAGCAAAATTGAAGATTTTTATTATATATTTTTACAAAATATGATTCTTCAATTTAGACTACAGTTGACATTTTTGCGTATTTCCAAATTATTAGCAAAATTGAAGATTTGTATTGTATATTTTTAGAAAATTTAACTCTTCAATTTGGACTACATTTGATATTTTTGCATATTTACACATTATTAGCAAAACTGAAGGTTTTTATTATATATTTTTACAAAATTCGATTTTTCAATTTCGAATACAGTTGGCATTTTGGATATTTCCAAATTATTAGCAAAACTGAAAGTTTTTATTATATATTTTTACAAAATTCGATTCTTCAATTTGGAATAGAGTTGAGATTTCGGATATTTCCAAATTATTAGCAAAACTGAAGGTTTTTATTATATATTTTTACAAAATTCGATTCTTCAATTTGGAATACAATTGACATTTTGGATATTTCCGAATTATTAGCAAAACTGAAGGTTTTTATTATATATTTTTACAAAATTCGATTCTTCAATTTCGAATACAGTGGATATTTTGGATATTTCCGAATTATTAGCAAAACTGAAGGTTTTTATTATATATTTTTACAAAATTCGATTCTCCAATTTGGAATACAGTTGACATTTTGGATATTTCGAAATTATTAGCAAAACTGAAGATTTTTATTTTATAGTTTTACAAAATTTGACTCTTCAATTTAGACTGTAGTTGACATTTTTGCTAATTTACAAATTATTAACAAAATTGAAGATTTTTATTATATATATTTAGAAAATTTAATTTTTCAATTTAAACTACAGTTGGATTTTTTGCATATTTCTGTCTATTGTAATGATAGAAATATGCAAAATTGTCAACTGTAGTCTAAATTGAAAAATCAAATTTTGTAAACAGAATTATCATAAAAATCGTCAATTTTGTTAATAATTTGTCCACGTCTGTAGTTCTAATAAGTCTTGTTGTGGTACCTTATATTTTTTGTCCAATTGTGAGTTCATTTTCTTATAAAATTTTAGAACTTTAAAGCCTGCATTTTCTGGTAATAATAAATTGTGGTCGTTGACGTACATATACCCTTAAGGGATGAACGGAAAGAATTCAATGTCCAAAAGTGTTGCCAATTCCGCGGCTGGTGTTACAGACATTCTGTGGCCCGGCTGATTGTTGCGGTGGGCTTTGATCGTCGCTGGCCAGCTGTCAGTTCGGCCTGCGATTTGTTGCAGCCTGGTCTCGAGGCGGGGGCTTCGTGATCTCGTATTTGGGTTAGGATGCATGTGATCACCAATTTAAAGTGGACCGTGTGATGATCGCCCCGTCTCCTGACCTTGCACCCCTCGCCGTGCAGCCCTACTTTCCAGTGGCGAGGCGGAACAGAGCTGAGTTATGCAACCCGTCGATGCAACTGGCTCGCACTCGACGTTGCCGGCTGTAAGGCGTGGGCGGCGGAATGTGCAGGAAAGACTGGCATGAAGACATCGCTAGCTCTGTCAGGTCTGCAAAGCGATGTTATCCCGAAGGACTGCCGAAATTCCCTGAAAATGAACGTAAATTTTCGAAAAATTTCCTTATTCGCTCACCCAGTTTACTTACTTACTTAATTACTTACTTACAAATGGCTTTTAAGGAACCCGAAGGTTCATTGCCGCCCTCACATAAGCCCTCCAGCGGTACCTATCCTGTGCAAGATTAATCCAGTCTCTATCATCATACCCCACCTCTCTCAAATCCATTTTAATATTATCTTCCCATCTACGTCTCGGCCTCCCTAAAGGTCTTTTTCCCTCCGGTCTCCCAACTAACACTCTATATGCATTTCTGGTTTCGCCCATACGTGCTACATGCCCTGCCCATCTCAAACGTCTGGATTTAATGCTCACCCAGTTTACTGTTAATATATTACTTATCATACCAGATCACTTATCTGTGGCACGCTAAGTATACCTCTTCATAGAACATCTTGTTATTCCTCATCTTTTACAATATCCACCTCGCGTCAATGGAATTCCTTGTCACAAAGTATTAGGGGCTGCAAGACAACAAATACCTTTAAGAACAGCTTAAAAGATAACCTTATTAGCATTTCACTCCAATCATACTGATTTAAAATATTACTGAGTACACTGTTGCTTTTTTTCTTTAGACATCATCCTGATTGTGCTGTATTTTCAGAATTGTCTCATAATAATCTCTTTCTATTATCTAATATTATTTGAAATATATTAACATTCTATGTATTTTAGTTTAATTCTGCTACACAGTTTATTTCAGTGTTTAATTAATAGTTCATAGTATTTTGTTGTTTAATTCGTAAATAACTCTTGTATACATGTAGCTCTCATCTAAATCAAATTGTTGAATTCTTTGTAAGTTCATGCATATGTATATACACTTTTTGCTGGTTGAGTGGAAGAGAAGGCCTTACGGCCTTAACTCTGCCAGCTAAAATAAATCATTATTATTATTATTATTATTATTATTATTATTATTATTATTATTATTACCACAGTATTGTATATAGCCTACACTCACGAAGCTCAATAGTATTTAGTATTTATTTATTTAACCTGGTAGAGATAAGGCCGTCAGGCTTTCTCTCAGTGGCGGCTCCTGCGTATTTCTTAAGAGGAGGAATGAAGGTAACAGGTCGAAATGACACCTTCGTGAATGAAACATGCTACAAATTAGCCAACATGCATACATGTAAGACCAGGTAGTATTGGGGTTGGCCTTCCCTTCTGTATAGCAATAATCTGTTCTTGTAAACTGAGTTTGAATCTGTGTTGCCACATGTACATTTTACAAGTTCAGTATTACATGCTTTTGAAGAATGTCAGTTCTTGTAAAGTCATACTACCATTATTGTTCAAAGCTGCCGGTGGCCGATTAATTTTTTATGTTAAAAGTAATGTAGTTTGGAGTGCCTACTTTCAGTTTCAAATATATTTGTACAAAACTGACAACTTGGCTGTTGCCCTGTCTAGTACACAATGAACGGAAGTGAATTTCAGGGGCCAAAAAGATCTGCGATACTAACGTAGAACTACTTCCTCTTTGTTTTATGTAAACCCGACCTTAACTTTCAAATATCCTTGAAAGTTTCAAACCAGGACTAGTAGCCTATATAAAGTGCAATGAATAATATTTTTTTATTTATAATTTAAACAAAAGTTCATACGGTGTCTTTCATAGCGTTGCGTTAAAACTATTTTATTGTGTCTCCTCCATGATGTGTTATAGTCCGGTTGAATGCAGCATCGTTAGATGGCAGCGGTAGCGAGCTTGCTGCACGACCAGTCGGTTTCTATTTCCCGCCGATGCGCTGATTCAGAGGAGGATCTCCTCCCTCTCTGTTCATTTACTCGCTTTAAAACTCTGCTTCTTTCTTTGACCGCTAGCGCGCTGTTGTCTATGTGTGTTAACTGCAGTAGAGGAGGAAAGGATTGACTTTCCTCCACACAAACAATCTCGCATCTTTCTCACAGTTTTCTAGAAGCACATGAGCGTGCATCGTTTAAAACTTGATCAACCGAAGTTTTCTTATAGCTGTGAACTTAAAAATGATCGAATCTTCCTTGAATTTCAAGGCACATATTTCACTTGGTATTCACTTTCAAAAGAAGAAAAATGTGAGGAGGACGTTCCTCCCTTCCCTCCCCCGAGGAACCGCCACTGCTTTCTCTGCCCCTCTACCAGGGGATTCCAACAATATGAACAATAAAATTACAATTAGTATTAAATTTATAATTATAATTACAAATAACATTACAATTAGTATTAAATTTACAATTACAATAAAATCAAAGTGTGAAAAGATAACCTGAATAATTAAAGATAGATAATTTATCATAGAGAAACAAAAATACTTTGTGCGAGATCGTGCGTATTTGCTTGTTTTCCGCACAGAACCAATACGCGGTAAGTGTGAAATACCACATTCAGTATTCCCAACGTAACACACATAACAATTTCCCTCTTCTTACCGCTTAAGCGCGACATTCATTTTACTGCTTTAGGCTTTTAACATATTATTTTTAGAGACGTTTAACATAGTAATAATTATAAATTGGAAACTTACCACTGCAATTTCACCTAAATTTCAATGTTAATTATTGTTTTTAAATATTTGCAAAAATTAAGTAAAGTCTACTACTCCACGAAATTTATTGCATTCCTGATACAAGTAACATTAAGGAAGGCGTGAAAAAATCAACGAGATTCCAGATGCCGATGTTATTACTGCAATATGTTATATAAATAATATTGTTAAAATATTAAAATGAAAAATAAATCATTACATAACCTTACCGTTTGTTTTAAGTTCGCATTTATAGACTGGAGGGAAAAAAAGACAGACGTATATCACGGCCTGCTGGAGTATAGTAAACACAGAAAACATTTTACAGCAACAATGTGGAAGAAAGATATTTTGGTGTTCCGAAGTTGGCGTCATTAAACAGAAACCAACATGGAGATTTCATTGCAACTAATTAGAAATTCGTCTTTCAGGTATGTAATAAACGATCCTCGCACAAAATAATGTACGATACACGAGCGGTATGTTTGTTTTCATGTTCTCGGAAATTAAAAAAGCTCAACTACGTTTCGCTTTTTCAATCTTTTCCTCGAACATGAAAACGTCAACATACCGCTCTTGTAACGTATATTACTATTAATATTTACTGAATTACAAATTAAATCTAGAATAACAAAATTGTATAGTGATGAAATTACTGAATATTGAAATATTTTGTGATAGATTAAGGAAACTATTTACAAGAAATCAATTACTGGCCAACTGCCTATTAAGTTTTCGTTTGAATTCAATTTTATTTCGACAATCCCTGATGCTAGCAGGTAGCGAATTCCAGAGTCGTGACAGGGCTATTGTGAAAGAGGATGAGTATGAGGAGGTGCGATGGGATGGTATTGTTAGTATTGTTTCATGACGAGAGCGTGTGTTCAGATTGTGATGGGAAGAAAGGTAAGTGAAGCGAGACGATAGGTACGAAGGAATAGAAGAGTTCAAGATTTCGAAGAGAAAGAGAAGTGAATGTAAATTTCTTTTCTTATCTAGTTTAAGCCAATCTATTGCTTCCAGGGATGGGGTAATACGATCATATTTACGAACATTGCTTACAAAACGTACACACAAATTATGAGCACGTTGAAGTTTCGTTTTGTTGTCGCTGGAGAGGTCAGTCAGTAAAATGTCCGCATAGTCGAAATAGGGAAATACAAGCTTCTGCACAAGGGACTTTTTTAAGCAAGAGGGGAGATGAACATTTATCCTTTAGTAGTAAATATGCATCCATAGATAGTTGCTAACCACTAGGATCGCTAATATCGCCTCATTACAGACAATGTGAAATAGTACCGGCACAGTCTATTGTTCCTAGCACCCTCACAACTCAAGCTTCGTGACTCTATATACTAAACTGTGATATTACTGTCTTAATATATTGTGTACCTACTTTCATTTGTTCATATTTAAATACACTGTAACAATGCAACTTTTGACGGCCTTCGAAATTCTGCATATGCCCAGCTTAGAAATGTTCGCAAAAAAAATACATATTCATTTCCAAAAAAATGAAGTACGAGTACATCGGGCTGCAAAAGAAATGCCGGTACGAAATTATATTTTTCCCGAGGACTTTAGCAAATGTGGCGAGGTGAAAAACTATTTTCCAGAGATTAGTTTTTAAGAACATGTAAATACGACTTTTATAGCATGTTCACGTTATTATTTATTATGAATTGATTTTAAATTATTCATATACTTTTATTTCACAACATATTAATAAGAATACTACACGAAAATAGTGAAACTGCAGTTGATATGGTATTCCACAGCCTTCCTCATTATCCAGGGATGCTGTCATTGTTACAATCGATACATACAGCCAGTTACGTTTCATCAAGATCGTCTCCAGTACTCAGACCTTAATGTACGTATCGATAGTGGCCAAAATGGCGCCGGTAGCGGTCCAAGCATGATTACCACGTGGTTTTGTTATGATATTTTCTTGTGTTAATTACGTCGTGAAATGGGCCGTTTGTGTTGTGTACTGGGTTTTAATAATTATAATATTGGATCTGTGTCTCATATTTCAGTGTTTAAATTCCCGAAAAATACAACTTTACGTACTACGCGACAAATGGCCTAGGTGCATAATCGTGACAATTTCGAAATTACGTAAATTACAGTTTGTTGTTGTTCAATCAACTGTCCGAAGACAGGTCTGAGCTTAACAAATTATACCAACAAGGCACCACTTAAGAGGCAACTAAGCCAATAGATAATGGGGTAGGGTGGCTAGTTTCTATCCTCCTAAATGACTGTGTTACACATACATTTTGAACCTAGGTTAGTTATTATGAAATATATTTTGTGCGAGATCGTGCGTATTTGCTTGTTTTCCGCACAGAACCAATACGCGGTAAGTGTGAAATACCACATTCAGTATTCCCAACGTAACACACATAACAATTTCCCTCTTCTTACCGCTTAAGCGCGATATTCATTTTACTGTTTTAGGCTTTTAACATATTATTTTTAGAGACGTTTAACATAGTAATAATTATAAATTGGAAACTTACCACTGCAATTTCACCTAAATTGCAATGTTAATTATTGTTTATAAATATTTGCAAAAATTAAGTAAACTCTACTACTCCACGAAAGCTATTGTATTCCTGATACAAGTAACATTAAGGAAGCCGTGAAAAAATCAACAAGATTCCAGATGTCGATGTTATTACTGCAACATGTTATATAAATAATATTGTTAAAATATTAAAATGAAAAATAAATCATTACATAACCTTACCGTTTGTTTTAAGTTCGCATTTATAGACTGGGGGAAAAAAAAGACAGACGTATATCACGGCCTGCTGGAGTATAGATATTTTTGTTTTCTAAAGTTGCCATCATTGAACAGAAACCAAGATGGAGATTTCATTGCAACTAATTAGAAATTCGTCTTTCAGGTATGTAATAAACGATCTTCGCACAAAATAATGTACGATACACGAGCGGTATGTTTGTTTTCGTGTTCTCGGATATTAAAAAAGCTCAACTACGTTTCGCTTTTTCAATCTTTTCCTCGAACATGAAAACGTCAACATACCGCTCTTGTAACGCATATTAACTTACTATTAAAGCAACAAAGTTGAAGATAGATATTTTTGTTTTGCAAATTTTGCCGTCATTAAACAGAAACCAAGATGGAGATTTCATTGCAACTAATTAGAAATTCCTCTTTCAGGTATGTAATAAACGATCTTCGCACAAAATAATGTACGATACACGAGCGGTATGTTTTCTTTCAATTCTCGGAAATTAAAAAAGCTCAACTACGTTTCGCTTTTTCAAACTTTTCCTCGAACATGAAAACTTCAACATACCGCTCTTGTAACGTATATTACTATTTCATTTCTCTGTCCCGACAGTATCTTAATAAGCCTAGCCGGTGTGATCACAACTCCGGCTCCATTGCGATTAGAGGGAATAAATGACGTACGATTTATAGTAGTAATAACCAGTACAGTATAATATTAGCTGACTTCTTGCTCTTCCGGCCGCTCAGTTCTCATAGTCACGCTTCACTTAACGCACATCCTCATGGCCTCCTGAAGTCGAGTGAAAGAGGCTGCGATTCAGCTGACATTCGATTGTGGAAAATGTGTACGTTCACAGGTCATTAAAACACGCACGGGGTTTTCACTCATCCTAACGATTTTGACATTCAAGGAGGCAGTGGTCAATGTTACCTATTGTTACGGCCTGGATATCGACAGTAAATTTCAAAGAATAGGAGTAAAATAAATAATTCTTTAGTAGGGAACGGAATTTGGAGTAGTAAAAGCTAGTATTGGCATGTACACAGTCATTTGTTTACAACCCTTTATACCAAGTCCTCCCCTCCATGACATACTCGCAGATCTCTACGCGTCAATAACAGGTGAACGGGACAGTTGTCGCATAAGAACTTCAACATGCAGGTTTGCAGTTCAGAGGAGTGAAGTGCAGGTACAATGCCGAAAGTGAAACCAACTAACAATACAGTATTGAAAGACTATATTTGTAAAACCTCCAGATCAAGTATCAAAATTCAGGAAACAATTCCCTAAATTGTCGCTTCCCCCATGTCCAGTTCCTACGAGATGGGGGTCATGGTTAGAAGCTTGCAATTATTACGCACGTCACCTCCAATCTGTGAAGAAAGTGGTCCAGTCTTTCGACTGCGATTCAAATATGCCAGGAACTGCTAAATGATGAAACAATCGAGAAAGAAGTCACGGATATTAAGCCAAATTTTGGATATTTACCGGATGCCATTATTCAATTAGGAAAGTCAGGAGTAGGACTAGTTGAGCAAATAAATATTATGAGGACTACTGTAAATAAACTGAGTGCAGTAGAAGGTGAAATAGGAAAACGTGTTGGTGAAAAAATGAACAAAGTTTTGATTAAAAATGATGGATACGATATTTTTAGTCGGATTTCAGATGTACTAACAAAGACGTGTCCCAATGACGTCAATCAACATGTGAATTTAATTGACGTATCTTGTTTCAAGTACTCTCTAATTGTCTCTGCAGATGGAGAGCGGAGTTTTTCCATGTTACAAAATTTCCTTCCTTGCAACAGAGCAAAGTTGTATTTTGAAAATTTGAAAATAATATTTACAATTTATTATAACAAGGCATAGCAAGGCATAGCATTAATTGAAAATGCCATTTCGTTTGGATCTACATATTCAGAGGCGAGTTCCATACAGAAGACAACTGCCTATCAACATCAATATGTCCACTGACAAGCGAAGATGCAAAGGTTCATATTTAATTATGTATATTTGTAATGCTGTTTATTGGTGTCTTGTGCGTTGCCAAGAAAAACACATGTAGTTCAAAATGAAATGCAGATTATGTATGTAGGTCACTATATGTCATTAAACTATTCCATTTGTTTATTCTGAAATATATTTACAGACGTTGCGTGTAAGTTTGTATGAAGTGGACTGTACTCTTCCATGCGCCGTGACGCAGCTCGCTTGACAGTCACTGAGCTACGAATATCTATACTACGTTTCACCATTCTTTATAATACTCCAAATCCCTTTCCCTGTTCATTAGATTATAGGCCGGTTGGTGTTAGTCAACTGTCCGAAGACATATTAGACTATAAAAAGACTGGAATTCACAAAACTCCTCTGTGATTTAAATAAATGAATAAGTAGACAAAGGAATAAAGGAGTAATTGAATGAATTAATAAATAATAAAACATTATTGAACGGTGAATGTATAAGTGAATAAATGAATGAATAAATGAATAAATAATGACGGAAACAGGATGCACAATGATTCACTTCAGTCGTGGTGAAATTTCTTAAAAAAAAAAAGAATGAAATAATTATTAACATTAGTATTATCCGTAAAATAATGGAGTTGAACATACTTACTTACTTACAAATGGCTTTTAAGGAACCCGAAGGTTCATTGCCGCCCTCACATAAGCACGCCATCGGTCCCTATCATGTGCAAGATTAATCCAGTCTCTATCATCATATCCAACCTCCCTCAAATCTATTTTAATATTTTCTTCCCTTCTACGTCTCGGTCTCCCCAAAGGTCTTTTTCCCTCCGGTCTCCCAACTAACACACTATATGCATTTCTGGATTCGCCCATACGTGCTACATGCCCTGCCCATCTCAAACGTCGGGATTTTAAGTTCCTAATTATGTCAGGTGAAGAATACAATGCGTGCAGTTCTGCGTTGTGTAACTTTCTCCATTCTCCTGTAACTTCATCCCTCTTAGCCCCAAATATTTTCCTAAGCACCTTATTCTCAAACACCCTTAACCCATGTTCCTCTCTCAGAGTGAGAGTCCAAGTTTCACAACCATACAGAACAACCGGTAATATAACTGTTTTATAAATTCTAACTTTCAGATTTTTGGACAGCAGACTGGATGATAAGAGCTTCTCAACCGAATAATAGCAGGCATTTCCCATATTTATTCTGCGTTTAATTTCCTCCCGAGTGTCATTTATATTTGTTACTGTTGCTCCAAGATATTTGAATTTTTCCACGTCTTCGAAGGATAAATCTCCCATTTTTATATTTCCATTTCGTACAATATTCTGGCCACGAGACATAATCACATACTTTGTCTTTTCGGGATTTACTTCCAAACCGATCGCTTTACTTGCTTCCAGTAAAATTTCCGTGTTTTCCCTAATCGTTTGTGTATTTTCTCCTAACATATTCACGTCATCCGCATAGACAAGCAGCTGATGTAACCAGTTCAATTCCAAACCCTGCCTGTTATCCTGAACTTTCCTAATGGCATATTCTAGCGCGAAGTTAAAAAGTAAAGGTGATAGTGCATCTCCCTGCTTTATCCCGCAGTGAATTGGAAAAGGATCAGATAGAAA
Organism: Periplaneta americana; assembly: GCF_040183065.1. Lineage (NCBI taxonomy): Eukaryota > Metazoa > Arthropoda > Insecta > Blattodea > Blattidae > Periplaneta > Periplaneta americana. Next base: position 5,266,759 of record NC_091117.1, read on the forward strand.
CTGACCTATACGGACTCTGCTGTATGTTTCACTGAGACACATTTTAAGTAATGGAACTAGTTTCTTGGGAATATCAAATTCAATAAGAATATCATATAATACTTCCCTCTTAACCGAGTCATATGCCTTTTTGAAATCTATGAATACCTAATGTACTATACCCTTATACTCCCATTTTTTCTCCATTATCTGTCGAATACAAAAAATCTGATCAATAGTCGATCTATTACGCCGAAAACCGCACTGATGATCCCCAATAATTTCATCTACGTACGGAGTTAATCTTCTCAAAAGAATATTGGAGAAAATTATGTACGACGTCAACAAAAGTGATATTCCTCGAAAGTTACCACAGTTGGGCTGAACATTATCTTACAAAATTACATTTAAAATATAGGACGAGCCCATATCATACGATGGTATTACCATATACCTTACTATAATAATACCGGACAGCTGTATACTAGCAGCATTGGCGTGAGTGCGAAAAATCGCGGACCTGACATCTAGCGGAGAGGGATGGAATTACGTCCACATATACAAATATTAACATAGCGAGATTCGGACTATTGTTTAAAACGTGAGTTACTAATGTGGAATTATATATGAAACACTTAAGAAATGTTGAATAATATTTAATGTAAAATTATTATCTTATATCAAAGCTGCATATTATGAGAAATATTGCATACTTCATATTACTTTCCGTAATTAATTGTTACATATTATTTCTTTGGTTTACCGAGACAAAATCAATCTCATATTAGGAATGAATTTACAGTAATGTTTTATATACGCATTGCTGACAACTGCAAAGATAAAATTGATAGTAATCTGATGCTTGTAATAATTAGTAAAGGCATGTGGACAACAATAAAACTTAATTTGATAAAACCTTAAAATCCGATACATTTTAACTTATATTTATTTATTAGGTCTAAATAAAAAAGCTAATTTGTATTTTTCTATCAACACAAAGACGAAGGAATTAGGCCTACTAAAGAATGTTGTTGACTCACGTTTTATGATCCGTCAGAAATCGAAAGTACGATTTGGAGCAATTTGTAATGCTGCAATTGTCACAATTATAAACAGCACACATACACCCTGACATTTTAACACTGGTGCTAATTCATGAAACTATTAACAAATTAACTAGCCCAGAAACAATATACATTGCAGTTGATTACAGCTTGTTTCGCGAGTATCTCCATCTCGGCAGGTAGGTAGCAGCACTATCGTCGTTCGCACGTAAAACTGCTAGCTGTCCGGTATTATTATAGTATAATAATATGCGTTACAAGAGCAGTATGTTGAAGTTTTCATGTTCGAGGAAAAGTTTGAAAAAGCGAAACGTAGTTGACCTTTTTTAATTTCCGATAATTGAAAGAAAACATACCGCTCGTGTATCGTACATTATTTTGTGAGAAGATCGTTTATTACATACCTGAAAGAGGAATTTCTAATTAGTTGCAATGAAATCTCCATCTTGGTTTCTGTTCAATGACGGCAAATTTGCAAAACAAAAATATCTATCTTCAACATTGTTGCTTTAAAATGTTTTCTGTGTTTACTATACTCCAGCAGGCCGTGATATACGTCTGTCTTTTTTTTCCCCCAGTCTATGATGAGTCTGGAATCTTGTTGATTTTTTCACGGCTTCCTTAATGTTACTTGCATCACGAATGCAGTAACTTTAGTGGAGTCGTAGAGTTTACTTAATTTTTGCAAATATTTAAAAACAATAATTAACAGTGCAATTTAGGTGAAATTGCAGTGGTAAGTTTCCAATTTATAATTATTACTATATTGAACGTCTCTAAAAATAATATGTTAAAAGCCTAAAGCAGTAAAATCAATATGTCACTTAAGCGGTAAGAAGAGGGAAATTGTTATGTGTGTTAGGTTGGGAATACTGAATGTGGAATTTTAGACTTTCCGCGGTTTGGTTTTGTGCTGAAACCAAGCAAATACGCACGATCTCGCACAAAGGTATTTGGTAATACCGTCTGAAACAAATGAAAACACAGGACGATTGAATTTCGTACGAGGGGAGTATCGTATAAAAAACAAACGAAAGCACAAGACGAAGAAATCTTATACGAATGGAGTATTGTAAAAATGGAAGATAAATCAGCCACTTTTTTTATTCGATCATGTTGGTAGAAAGTAAGCATACATAAGTACAAGAAAGGGCAAATTTTCTCGGGTGAAGTAATCCGTTATTATATTTCACTAGCGAACACACGAATGGCAATGACATTAATGTTATTTTTTTTTTGTGGGTGTTAGAAAAAAATAACGAAATCGCTGAGATATGTTTGGCGCTGAAAGCTATAATTACAGTGAAGTATCATCTCAGTGAACTTAAGTGCTGGGATTTCTACGAGTTTCTGTTGAGAAATCGTAAGATTTCAAACCGCATGAGTCGGCAAAATACAGCTCACAGTTTTCACAACTTTGTTATGTACCATTCCTGCTATTGCCACCTAAACTGAAAGTAGCCGGAGAAGTGGTTGCACTGTACTACTTTTTCTGTTTTTAAGTTATGGGAGCCATGTCAGAAAGTGAAAAATAATCCCATCGTCATCGTCATCGTCATCGTCATCGTCATCGTCATCGTCATCGTCATCGTCATCATCATCATCGTCGTCTTCTTTTTTTTCTACCAAATAATAGACCTGGTGGCCAGTTACGGTCTCCAACAATCGTGTGTGAGATCTTCCAACGCATTCTTTACGTCTTAGTATGTAGCAAAGAATTTGTGTAGGTATAAAATCCTCAAACGATTGGGGAAAACACGGGAAGCAAGTAAATAGAAAGGTTTGGAAGTAAATCCCGAAAAAACAAAGTATATGATTATGTCTCGTGACCAGAATATTGTAGGAAATGGAAATATAAAAATTTGAGATTTTTGTTTTGAAGAGGTGGAGAAGTTCAAATATCTTGGAGCAACATCTTAATCTTGCTCAGGATAGGGATCAATGGCGGGCTTATGTGAGGGCGGCTATGAACCTCCGAGTTCCTTAAAAGCTAGTAAGGAAGGAAGGAAGGAAGGAAGGAAGGAAGGAAGGAAGGAAGGAAGGAAGGAAGGAAGGAAGGAAGGAAGGAAGGAAGTAAGTAAGTAAGTAAGTAAGTAAGTAAGTAAGTAAGTAAGTAAGTAAGTAAGTAAGTAAGTAAGTAAGTAAGTAAGTAAGTAAGTAAGTAAGTAAGTAAGTAAGTAAGTAAGTAAGTAAGTAAGTAAGTAAGTAAGTAAGTAAGTAAGTAAGTAAGTAAGTAAGTAAGTAAGTAAGTAAGTAAGTAAGTAAGTAAGTAAGTAAGTAAGTAAGTAAGTAAGTAAGTAAGTAAGTAAGTAAGTAAGTAAGTAAGTAAGTAAGTAAGTAAGTAAGTAAGTAAGTAAGTAAGTAAGTAAGTAAGTAAGTAAGTAAGTAAGTAAGTAAGTAAGTAAGTAAGTAAGTAAGTAAGTAAGTAAGTAAGTAAGTAAGTAAGTAAGTAAGTAAGTAAGTAAGTAAGTAAGTAAGTAAGTAAGTAAGTAAGTAAGTAAGTAAGTAAGTAAGTAAGTAAGTAAGTAAGTAAGTAAGTAAGTAAGTAAGTAAGTAAGTAAGTAAGTAAGTAAGTAAGTAAGTAAGTAAGTAAGTAAGTAAGTAAGTAAGTAAGTAAGTAAGTAAGTAAGTAAGTAAGTAAGTAAGTAAGTAAGTAAGTAAGTAAGTAAGTAAGTAAGTAAGTAAGTAAGTAAGTAAGTAAGTAAGTAAGTAAGTAAGTAAGTAAGTAAGTAAGTAAGTAAGTAAGTAAGTAAGTAAGTAAGTAAGTAAGTAAGTAAGTAAGTAAGTAAGTAAGTAAGTAAGTTATTCTGGAACATTCTATACTTTTTACATGTTGCAACTAATATTCCCTGTACTCTTGTGAATATGAACAGTAAGTGTCATTTTTAATTCACCTGCTATTAATTCATAATTCCCCTTATGATCCAAAATATCTCTTCAAAAATCCAATTTCTGCAGCAGTTAAACGTTATTAATCTTAACAAATGGCTTTTAAGGAACCCGGAGGTTCATTGCCGCCCTCACATAATCCCGCCATCGGTTCCTATCCTGAGCAAGATTAATCCAGTCTCTATCATCATATCCCACCTCCCTCAAATCCATTTTAATATTATCTTCCCATCTACGTCTCGGCCTCCCCAAAGGTCTTTTTCCCTCCGGCCTCCCAACTAACACTCTATATGCATTTCTGGATTCGCCCATACGTGCTACATGCCCTGCCCATCTCAAGCGTCTGGATTTAATGTTCCTAATTATGTCAGGTGAAGAATACAATGCGTGCAGTTCTGCATTGTGTAACTTTCTTCATTCTCCTGTAACTTCATCCCTCTTGGCCTCAAATATTTTCCTAAGCACCTTATTCTCAAACATCCTTAACCTATGTTCCTCTCTCAAAGTGAGAGTCCAAGTTTCACAACCAAAAGAACAACCGGTAATATAACTGTTTTATAAATTCTAACTTTCAGATTTTTTGACAGCAGACTGGATGATAAAAGTTTCTCAACCGAATAATAACAGGCACTTCCCATATTATTCTGTGTTTAATTTCCTCCCGAGTATCATTTATAGAAAAAATATATAATACTATTTATAGAAAAATATATAATACATTTGAAAAAACACTAATAAAAGAAACAGACGGCCCTACAGGTTTATGTGGCCTTTTCGGAAGATGTCTTTATTATACCCTTCATGTTGTGAAGGCCATTTCATATTAACTAAGGTTAGCTATATATTATGTTGTGTTTAATGCCTGCTCAACTCTCTCGTTTGTGGGAAAATGGTTCTTTTGTTTCTTTGTGAAATAAGACTCCTTTATAATAATAAAACAAACATTCTGCTTTGCTTGAGAGATAACATTTCAGATTTTGTTTCTTTTATATTTCCTCTTAATTAAAACTGAAATATAACTAGCGAACTTAGTTTGAAGGTTGGAACCTTCAACATCGGTTTCTTTAAAATTACCTCTTTTTGGTCTTATGTTATTTTTCATAGACAGTCTCAATTGTAGGTATTGTTTCAAGTCTGTACATGTATACTTGCTCTTTATTGAATAACTAGCCGTACCCGTGCGCTCCGCTGCACCCGTTAGAAATAAATATAAAGTAATTACATAATTAAAATAGGACATTTGATTCAGGGAACATTCGTGTTTGATAGAAGGATAAATCGTTTAATATGTTACTTAATTTAAATTGCATCCAAATAATTAAAATGCGGTCATTTTGGTACAGAGACACCCATTTCGTGCAATGACAATTCCTTTAACATGTTTGCAATTTTTATTACATGCAACCATAGTTTAATGAACATTGACAGCATTTAGATTTAATATATATATTTTATTTTACTTGTTATAGGTTTCCATTGAATTATGGTAATAACTTAATTTTAACCCTTGTTTTCTACGTATTCAGTAAATGGCGTTTGGCCCACTATGGTTCTGAACCGTTCAAATAACTTAAATTATATTATATTATATAGTGTTATATTATATTATATTATATTATATTATATTATATTATATTATATTATATTATATCAGAAGTTACTGTAATAACATTATAGCATTATGTCCATCTAGAGAAACTACACTTTCCAATGGTGAAATAATAATTAATTATACAAATCGGTTAATTTAGCTTCCAATATTACTTCATACAAACACAGAAACATTCTCTGTGGGCTATCTTTCATAGCTTTCGATTGTTGCTGTCCAAGGCCCCTTATAGACGAAGTCATTATTTCATTATACGGCCTTAGATGGCAGTTATTTTAATTTTAAAACTCATTTATCTCATTAAATATCAGTCCTATCAAAATTTTTCAAGGAATAAAACTTATCTCAAATTATTTTCAAAGAAACGTTTGTTATGTAACATTTTTCACAAAAATCAATAATAAGCGAGATATTTCGATTTATTTAATTCAGGCCCGCTTATAACCCCCCCCCCCTTTTAAATAATGTATTTTGAATGCCATATAGCCTAAAATCTAAGTTACAACGAACATAATTTATATTCCAATTTTCATAGAAATCCGTTCATCCATTATCGCGTGAAAAGGTAACAAACATACAGATAGACAGACATACAAACAAAAATTTCAAAAAAGCGATTTTCGGTTTCAGGGTGGTTAATTATATATGTTAGGACCAATTATTTTTGGAAAATCGAAAATTACCAGAAAAATTTCGGCTACAGATTTATTATTGGTATAGATAATAATAATAATAATAATAATAATAATAATAATAATAATAATAATAATAATAATAATGGCTTTATTTAACCTACGATGAAAGAGTAATGGAACGGAGAAAAATTCTCTTCGGCGCCGGAATTTGAACCCGGGTTTTCAGCTCTACGTGCTGATGCTTTATCCACTAAGCCACACCGTATACCCACCCCGGCGTCGGACAGAATCGTCTCAGATTGTTCCAACTCTTGGGTTCCCTATAGTGGCCGCCCTCTGCACTACGTCATAGATGTCTATGAACGTAGGACTGAAGTCCACACATGTGCTGAGGTGCACTCGTTATGAGTGACTAGATGGCCGGGATCCGACGGAATAAGCGCCGTCTTAAATGACGAAGTGATTTACGCTTGTCATATATATTATTTTATCCACTCATAACGAGTGCACCTCAGCACATGTGTGGACTTCAGTCCTACGTTCATAGACATCTATGACGTAGTGCAGAGGGCGGCCACTAGAGGGAACCCAAGAGTTGGAACTTAAACTGAGACGATTCTGTCCGACGCCGGGGTGGGTATCCGGTATGGCTTAGTGGATAAAGCATCAGCACGTAGAGCTGAAAACCCGGATTCAAATCCCGGCGCCGGAGAGAATTTTTCTCCGTTCCATTACTCTTTCATGGTACGATGACGCAGAATATCTACATGGAAATATCATATGTACTTCGGTACATTAAAATGATATTTATTTAACCTGGCAGAGTTAAGGCCGTAAGGCCTTCTCTTACACTCAACCAGGATTAAAACTTGCTTACATAGTTGAACATAAAACTGGATCGGAATTAAGTAATTACATATTGATACAATTTAGCTACATAATGAGACCAAAAGAGGTAGTTACATAAAAATTTACCTCATAAAATAAAAATAAACATAGTGGAATACATATTAATGTTGTTAGGTATACATATTAGTATTAGATTACAAGTAAGTAGGATTCACATAATTAAACCAAAAACCGAAAATTGAATAAAATGTACACAATAAAAATAGATTAATAATAAAAAAACCAACACAGTGGGATACATACTGGTTTTAAGTGATAAATAAATACGATTTACATGATAACACAATAAAAATAAGAAACAAAAAAAAATAAATAAAAATAAATACAGTGGAATACATTCCATTAAATATTTGCAACGTGTTAGGTCTGGCAACTCATCATAAGATATTTTTCTAATTTACATTTAAAAGAAATTATTATTATTATTATTATTATTATTATTATTATTATTATTATTATTATTATTATTATTAGCATGTAACGTCAACATGCTGTAAAAAATATGCATTCAATTTTGAAAGATCACTATTTCCTAAATATCCGGATTTTAATACTTCGAAAATACAATGCAAGATTTGTGAAAAACATAATGTAGAAGTATAATTTTCTTAGGGGCCTTGGACACCACCAGTTTTATTATTTAAAGAAGTAGAAGAAGAATTAATTAAACATAGCAAAAGGAGTTAGTTCAGGAAAATCTTTGAATTGTCCATACTGTTTTAATATATTGTAGACTTTCATTTGTTCATATTTTAATACGCTATAACAATGCAACTTCTGACGGCCTTCGGAATTCTACATAAATCCAGCTTACTAATTTTTGCTAAAAGAATTGTATTCATTCGCAAAAGATGAAGTAGTCCTTATCATTTTCAGCTTGTAGAGTTTTCTTATGAATTTCATTAGGAAAATTGCACTAAGCATTCAATATTGAACATTTCAATACGTAATGAAAGGATTTTTTTTAAGAATTGCGTTAGTTAGTTAATATTACATGTATTTATTATTATTATTATTATTATTATTATTATTATTATTATTATTATTATTATTATTACTTATTGGCTTTTAAGGAACCCGGAGGTTCATTGCCGCCCTCACATAAGCCCGCCATCGGTCCCTATCCTGAGCAAGATTAATCCATTCTCTATCATCATATCCCACCTCCCTCAAATCCATTTTAATATTATCTTCCCATCTACGTCTCGGCCTCCCCAAAGGACGTTTTGCCTCCGGCCTCCCAACTAACACTCTATATACATTTCTGGATTCGCCCATAAGTGCTACATGCCCTGCCCATCTCAAACGTCTGGATTTAATGTTCCTAATTATGTCAGGTGAAGAATACAATGCGTGCAATTCTTTGTTGTGTAACTTTCTCCATTCTCCTGTTACTTCATCCCTCTTAGCCCCAAATATTTTCCTAAGCACCTTATTCTCAAATACCCTTAACCTATGTTCCTGTCTCAGAGTGAGAGTCCAAGTTTCACAGCCATAAAGAACAACCGGTAATATAATTTTTTTTATAAATTCTAACTTTCAGATTTTTTGACAGCAGACTGGATGATAAAAGCTTCTCAACTGAATAATAACAGGCATTTCCCATACAGTATTTATTCTATGTTTAATTTCCTCCCGAGTATCATTTATATTTGTTACTGTTGCTCCCAGATATTTGAACTTCTGCACCTCTTCAAAAGATAAATTTCCAATTTTTATATTTCCATTTCGTACAATATTCTGGACACGAGACATAATCATATACTTTGTCTTTTCGGGATTTACTTCCAAACCTATCTCTTTACTTGCTTCAAGTAAAATTCTCGTGTCTTCTCTAATCGTTTGTGGATTTTCTCCTATCATATTCACGTCATCCGCATAGACAAGCAGCTGATGTAACCCGTTCAATTCCAAACCCTCTCTGTTATCCTGGACTTTCCTAATGGCATACTCTAGAGCGAAGTTAAAAAGTAAAGGTGATAGTGCATCTCCTTGCTTTAGCCTGCAGTGAACTGGAAACGCATCTGACAGAAACTGGCATTATTGTTACGAATCCTTCAAATTATTATTATTATTATTATTATTATTATTATTATTATTATTATTATTATTATTATTAGTTTGATACTATATCCATTACTCTCCCATCTTTTAATATTATTTTCATTAGCAAGCAAAGAAAACAAATCCTATTCTGAACGTAATGTTGACAAATATGTGTAATTATTTGATAGAGGTGGTGGGGAGGATTGTATAAGAGCCTTCGGAATTTCGTGAGGACATTTTGCTGACAGGACGTGGCAACACTGATGAAACGTGCTCTCCTTTGTTCGTTCCAGATTGCGATAAGCGCAGATCATTAACGTAAGCAGGGGAGTACAAGAATGCGCATGGCTTTGTTAGATTGTGACTGCTAACCTTATTCATGAGAGCGCGTGGGAGGGCACCATTGTCTGCTCTTGTCCATTACCTGTCCGCTATGCAGGCTGGTCCACTTAACGATGGGGACTCCATATGTGTCAATACAGTAGGTAAGATACTGTGTTGCAGGCACTTAAACTCTTAAAGGGCCGTGCAAAAGATACCTGCAAGTCATTAAATAAGACAAGATATATTATTTAAAACATAAAACATGAAGATTCAGTTTTAAAATTAAATCGCTAGTTTTGCAAGGCGAATTTGAAAGTAGAGAAAAACTTTTCATTAGCAATGTTTGCCCTAATTTTGTAAACCAATCCCTTAGTAACACTGTTGACACTTCTAAGATATAAACGGTGTTGTGTTACGCTAGACATTTTATTTCTGTAACATCCCCTAATTGTCTCGTGACGAGAATATTGTACGAAATGGAAATATAAAAATTGTAAATTTATCTTTTGAAGAGGTGGAAAAGTTCAAATATCTTGGAGCAACAGTAACAAATATAAATGACACTCGGGAGGAAGTTAAACGCAGAATAAATATGGGAAATGCCTGTTATTATTCGGTTGAGAAGCTTTTGTCATCTAGTCTGCTGTCAAAAAATCTGAAAGTTGGAATTTATGAAACAGTTATACTACCGGTTGTTCTTTATGGTTGTGAAACTTGGATTCTCACTTTGAGAGAGGAATATAGGTTAAGGGTGTTTGAGAATAAGGTGCTTAGGAAAATATTTGGGGCTAAAAGGGATGAAGTTAGAGGAGAATGGAGAAAGTTACACAACACAGAACTGCACCTGACATAATTAGGAACATTAAATCCAGACGTTTGAGATGGGCAGGGCATGTAGCACGTATGGGCGAATCCAGAAATGCATATAGAGTGTTAGTTGGGAGGCCGGAGGGAAATAGACCTTTAGGGAGGCCGAGACGTAGATGGGAAGATAATATTAAAATGGATCTGAGGGAGGTGGGATATGATGATAGAGACTGGATTAATCTTGCTCAGGATAGGGACCGATGGCGGGCTTATGTGAGGGCGGCAATGAACCCCCGGGTTCTTTAAAAGCCAGTAAGTAAGTAAGCAAGTATTATGAGCTTAACTATAAGGTATATTTTATACCATAAAGTCTTCTTGGGTTAAAAAAAATGAAAGTTTGGAGTTTTCAAACTTTCATGTTAACCTCTATGGCAATGTTAATGACAGTGTTTATGTAAATCGTGAATGATCCCATTTTGTAACCTGACGGCAAACTTCTCTGTTTATGTCATGTTTATGCTTAATTTTCATTGTGAATGGGCCATAAGTTTTGCATTGATTTTATAATTACTTGAATACGCTTTTCTGTTACCATAGCAACACGTGTTTCTTTTGTTATAACAAAATATGTCCTCGGCCTCATCTCGCTATCACCAATTCCATGGACGCTAAATAACATAGTAGTTGATATAGTGCAGTTAAATGGCTTGAAAATAATAAAAATATCCTTGAGTGTACAGGTTTCTCGGTTTCGAACACATGTAATTTAAGTCTAATGAAACTTGGATACTTAAAATTCATACAGATAGAAAGAGGAAAGTTTTATTTTAGTAAATCGCATGTGGTAAGACTGCTGCGTAATACTATTTGTTCATTGTTGAAATGAAATGACTGCTATAGAGGACAGAAAAGCTATTTGTATGCATGATTTTCATGTTGAGTCAGTTATTAGTATCCAGCGACATTCCCCGAACAAGGTTCTTGGTGCAGAACCATCCAGTGGTTCTACAATTCGCAAGCAGTAGAGTAAGGGAGGGGATTGTCGGATAATCTCGGGTAACATATTTCTTTTCCATCGAATTGTGCAATCTGATGTGAAAATAATGCATTACGTTCTCTATAAGTAGACGAACATCTGCATGAATAGCCATTACTGTTGAGTGCTTCACTGTGTGTGAATAGCGTGCTTTCAACGTTTCTGCAAAAAAAAAAAAAAAAAAAAAAATTTTTGAGGGTAAGTAATGTGATTTATTCGTTACAAGTTATTCTTATATTCACACAACATGGTATGCACTGTTTGATACACCATAGATAAGGCTTCTTAATTCTCTAATTGCAGATATGCTATCGACAACATGTTTCATGCAGCTGGCTTGTTTTACTGTTTGTGAAGAGTCGGCCAATGTCGGATACAAGCTGAGGGCAATGTCGGATACTAGCCAAGGGCATTGTCGGCTGTCTTTCAATGCTGCTCGCTACATAAAAGCTGCCTTAAAACCATTTATATGTTTTCTATAACAAACCACTACATTTTCACTCATGGGTATTTTTAATTAATGTAAGTAATTAATTTTCTAATTAATCGAATATTATGAAGTAACGAATTGTTTCTTCTTCTGATATTTTTAGATGCCTAAAGTCAAAGAAAAAAGAGATTCCGTCTAAAAAAATGGAAGTCTGAAAATATGGTAAATGCCATTGTCGCAGTACAGGAGAAAAGAATGGGCTATCTTGCTGCTTCCAAAAGATCAACGTTATTTGATTATGTACGGTCCAACTCTGAGGCCACCAAAGCCGTTAAATCGAAACTTGGACGAAAACTAATACTCCCAGCTTCACTTGAAGAGAAGCTAGTTGACTATGTGTTAATGATGGAGAGAAAATATTTTGGATGAACCAGAAATGATGTTAAAAGGCTTGCATATCAGTTGGCTAGACAGAACACTATTGTAATAGTTTCTGATATGCAATATCTATATATATATATAATTTGAACTGGTAATGGAAATTACGGGAAAACGGCTGAACGGATTTTAATGAGTGACCCCTCATTTTCATGCCTGGCATCCAACGTTTTTCGGAAAAGTAGTAGTTTTCAGTGAAATGTCAATTTTCCTACATAATTTTCCTATTTTCCAAAATCCATCTCTTGTCAGTTTTGAGAACTAATTTTATTCAATCACGGCCGACTTGATTGAATTTCAGAACAAAACACACACTACAATAAACAATAGGCTATTACACGATGGCCATGACCTGCAGGATTGCCGACATATTTAGAGCTCAATTCAATTTGTTATTAAAAACTGATTCTGCAGTTGATAATTTTCTGATTACAGCTGTGTATTGGATATTCAAACCTACGAAACTTGAGGTGGTTTGATGACATTATTACCATTAGAAATTAAATATTATTATAGTTAATATCATGATGCATCTATTTTTCATTAATTGTACATAATATTGATGCTATATTGATGACATGAAAGTGAAACGTTTTGTGGTTATGTAAGTAAATGTAGAGAATATCTTAATTTAGATCTTCATTCCTATAATTTACTGAGTGGCTGCTATATATAACTACAAAACTTAAGTAAGATAATAATATTGCTATTAAAAATCAAATATTTTTATACTTATTAACCCAGTGGGGTTGGGTCATTTTCATATACTTAATGGCGGTGTAGTGTAGATATTGATATGTGTCATAGTCTTCAGTATTGGCTCGAGAGAGCGCAAAAATTACAGTTCCTAAGGAAAGATAAAAAGGTATTACTTACTGATAAAATAAGAGGCCTAGAAAATTTTGTAGTCTCCAGATAATTTCAGCAAGATCTCTTAGTAGGATAAAATGATTTTACGCTCTACATTTCAAGTTCTACATGCAGCAGCTATACGAAAATGCTATTGTTCGAAAGCTTAGCAAACCTGACATTTTTTTAACTTTTGCCTACAATCCACAATGACCTGAAATAGGTACTGCTATCGTCCTGACATTGATACTTGCGTTTTCGCGTTGAAACTCAAAAACTGAAGTTGGATAGGTTCAAGAAAAAGTATTTGGCCTAAAAAAAATCCATTCAGAGGGAGTATGTTTCATTATTATGGAAGCAAATAACTATCAAAAAGACAAGTATTCTTCATTGAAAATAAATCTGAAAAATTTTTATTTGAACGTCTAACGAACTTAGTTTGCAGCAGTATTTGCTGCACAAGCCACTAGTATTATTTTAAATGCATTATCATACCTCTTACATAATAATGTCTAATGTATCCGACATTAGCTTCCCATTCTCTCAGTGATGATATTATTTCTGTTTTGTCTTTGCAAGTTATACAGCAAATACATATTATGTAAATTACCTAATACTTATGTACAATCTGCAGGAACCCCAAGAGGTTATTACAATACTAAGTAATTCCAGTTCTAACTTTTTTCAATTACCTTTATTTTGAAACATCAAAATGGTATCCGACAATACCCTCCCTTACTCTACTTCGATTTTAAGGCAAGGGGATGCATTTGTGAGAGGAAGTCAATCAGACTTGCCAGCAAGCTAGGAATAAGTTAAGCGTGTCCATGAAAGTTTCTCACGTAGTCCGCGAAAATCTTACATCAGAGCCAGCGGGGAGCTGCAATTAATACCGAAGTCGACTGGATGGAAGATTCTAAAGTTCCTGCAGGCCCTAAAACCAGAAATCCGTCCTCCGTAGCAGCCATTAGGACTCAACAATGAACAAAAATGTTATTACGTAGCAGTCTTATCACATGTGATGTACTAAAACAGAACTTTCTGAGCTTCTTTTTGTATCGGTGTGAAGTTCAAGTAACTGAGTTTCATTAAACGTAAGTTACACGTGTTCGAAACCAGAAAGCCCATTTGTGGGAGCTGAGTTTTTAAGTTCAGAACCTGCGATGGGAAAAGAGTAATTAACGTGTTTTAATATGTAAAGGCTGGTTCACAATAAACCGGAAACGAGAATCGTAACGAAAACGAAAACGGTAAAATTGTTTAAATGTATACATTTAAATGTGAGCATTCACAATTAACGAAAAGCTTGCCGGAGCCCGGGATCGGGAACGCATAGTTGGCCAAGTTTCAACTTTGGCGTTCACGTTTCCGATCACAGCCCACTAGATTCATTCTATTGCCATCTAAAAACTATTTTGTCGTCGTATATTTTGTAGCAAGAAGACCGTGACATAACCTATGCATTATTTTGTTCTGTGCTTTGCATCATGGAGCAAGTTTTATTTGATGAGATTCTAATATTGAGTGTTGAGGAAAATCCTCACGTTTACGATAAGCGGCGCGCCTCGTATAAAGATGAGAAAATGAAGGAGAATACGTGGCTTTCAATAGCTGCATCTTTGAACACCGATCGTAAGTGAATCATATTTTATTACTGTATTGGTTGTATTACACACTACATATTCATGCTTCAATTCAATAACTACTGTTGTGTTCATTTTTGTTCTATTACAAATTTATTTTGATGTACCGAAGTACATATGATATTTCCATGCAGATATTCTGCTTTCTCAGAGAAAGCAGAATATCTGCATGGAAATATCATATGTACTTCGGTACATCAAAATAAATATGATATGCGTAATAAATCACTTTGTGATTTAAAGACGGCGCCCATACCGTCGGACCCCGGCCAACCAGTCACTCATCTGAGTGCACCTCTACACATGTATGGACTTCGGTCCTGCGTGCATAGACATCTATGACGTAGTGCAGAGGGCGGCCACCAGAGGGAACCCAAGAGATGGAGCTTAATCTGAGACGATTCTCAACGGTGTCGGGATTGTATCCGGCGTGGCTTAGTGGTTAAAGCATCAGCACGGAGAGCTGAAAACCCGGGTTCAAATCCCGGCGCCGGAGAGAATTTTTCTCCGTTCCATCTCTCTCTCATCATCTGAGAAAACAGAATATCTGCATGGAAATATCATATGTACTTCGGTACATCAAAATAAATATGATATGCGTAATAAATCACTTTGTGATTTAAAGACGGCGCCCATACCGTCGGACCCCGGCCAACCAGTCACTCATCTGAGTGCACCTCTACACATGTATGGACTTCGGTCCTGCGTGCATAGACATCTATGACGTAGTGCAGAGGGCGGCCACCAGAGGGAACCCAAGAGATGGAGCTTAATCTGAGACGATTCTCAACGGTGTCGGGATTGTATCCGGCGTGGCTTAGTGGTTAAAGCATCAGCACGGAGAGCTGAAAACCCGGGTTCAAATCCCGGCGCCGGAGAGAATTTTTCTCCGTTCCATCTCTCTCTCATCATCTGAGAAAACAGAATATCTGCATGGAAATATCATATGTACTTCGGTACATCAAAATAAATATGATATGCGTAATAAATCACTTTGTGATTTAAAGACGGCGCCCATACCGTCGGACCCGGCCAACCAGTCACTCATCTGAGTGCACCTCTACACATGTATGGACTTCGGTCCTGCGTGCATAGACATCTATGACGTAGTGCAGAGGGCGGCCACCAGAGGGAACCCAAGAGATGGAGCTTAATCTGAGACGATTCTCAACGGTGTCGGGATTGTATCCGGCGTGGCTTAGTGGTTAAAGCATCAGCACGGAGAGCTGAAAACCCGGGTTCAAATCCCGGCGCCGGAGAGAATTTTTCTCCGTTCCATCTCTCTCTCATCATCTATTACAAATGTTTCTTCTCTAATTATTTTACGTCATGGTAGACTTAAAATAGGTTGTGATAATAAAGATGCATGGGCATATTTATAGTACCGTACCTAATGAAATGTTTCAGTTGAAATTTCGAAGTTGGTTAACCTGTGTTTATGTTGGCTGCCTTGTACTCATGAGAGAACGCCATTGGTCAATTATACACAAATAACATCAGAATGCGTAATATCGACTTTACATATCGTTATTGACATGCATATCGATATGCATAGTCGTCTATGTTCTCGGTTTATTGTGAATCAAAAATTTTCATATTCACGTCCTCAGCTTCTCGTTTCCATTCTGGTTCTCGTTCCCGGTTTGTTGTGAACCAGCCTTAATTGTTGGAAAAAAAATATTAAGTGTGGAAGGACGAGCTAAGAAATAAATTTACAAAACTGAAGGTGAAGTGTTAATGCATAATCTAAAAGAACTGTATCGATTTATAGCTATGTACAAAAGTACTTATGATATTTTCGTGCAGGAATTCTTCGTTATCATATGATGGAGGATCGGTGGAGCGGAGAAAAATTCTCTCAGGCACCGGGATTCGAACCCGGGTTTTCAGCTCTACGTTCTGACGCCCTATCCGCCAAGCCACACCGGATTCTAATTCAGATGCCGGATTGAATCCTCTCATTTTAAGCTCCATCTCGATTTGGTTCAAACTGTTCAACGAAGGTGACACCATCCTAACAGAATAACCACGGTATGGACACCTATCTGAAGTTATTATTTGAATAGTTCATTCATTCATTCATTCATTCATCCATTCATTCATTCATTCATTCATTCATTTATTATATTCCATAGATCTTAAATGAGCAATGAAGTTTTAAGATGTGGAACAAGTCAACATTTTACAATATTACAATTACAATTTTTACAATATTTTACAATTTTTACAGTTTTACAATTTAGTAATTTTCTACAATTTTTACAATTTTGTGCAATTTTTTTACAATGTTTTGGCGAGATGTAGTGAGATGAGGTGAGGTCCGAGGATTCGCCAAAATATTACCCGGCATTTGCCTTTAGGTTGGGGAAAACCTCGGAAAAACCCAACCAGGTAATCAAATCAAAGGGATTGATGCCGAGGACTTCAGTCCCACGGCTGGGGAAAACCTCGGAAGAAACCATTCAATGAGACCGAAGGGGGATCCAACCCAAGCCCGAACGCAGCTCCGGATCAGCGGCCCAGCGAGTCTGCCGACTGAGCTACATCGATGGCTCTACTAAAAGTATACAATACATAGCCAATCTGATTATTAAATTTACAAACGCAAACGATCATTCATAAGTTGAGTTATATGTATAATACAAAACAAGTTAATTAAATTTAAGGCATAAACAATTCAATCAGTTGTGATATACAGAAATTGATAATACATATCATGCAAACTACTTCAAATTACAAACACAAACAATTTATCAGTAGAGCTATACAGATTACTATTCAATTTAAAGCATATACAATTCATCGGCCAAAACTATACAGACATATACAATACAAAGTAAGCAGATTAATTCAATTTATAATCATAAACAATTCATCAGTTCAGCTATACAGACTAGTAAGTTGAGAACTAGAATGTAGCCTATTTGAGGTTCCATGACATTCGTTCCTAGAACTTTCCAGCTGTGATTTATCGCGATCGACGACTATTTTCTATGCACATGATAGGCCTGCTTGAATAATTGTGATAAAATTCTGGAATTACATGAGCTTTTCACCACGAATTCCAAGGAATAGTATCGCCACCATATTGAACAATTGGCAGAAAGATTGTGTATGCCATTGAAAATAATGGAGACTAGTTTGGAGGAAGTTCTTCGTGTGTTCTTGCTGTTAATAACTGTTGAATTAATCTACTAGTAAACGATTGACGTTTTCAATACTCTTTTCCCCTCCCCCTTAGTGAACCATAAGAAATTGTGACAGAAACAGTTCTATCCTTCTACGTTACAGTTCATATGTGCACCTGACACCTGGTGTTTTAATGTTGAATCACCCATGAACAAAAAGTAACTGTTGTTGGGTGTGTTCACAATAATTACCCACAAGAACAAGCACACTGTAAATGTTAATCACAAGAGCTCGCTAGGCACACGTCATGCCCACGCCAGAGATCGTATCTGCCCCTTCTGCAACACTCGGGGAAATTGGTAATACGTATAGGACCCATTATGACAGCCTTCATTTCCAATATAAGCTCAATAGATGATAGGAAACAGGTTCAACTTTCATATTTGTTTATATATAATACAGGGTGTTTCAAAAGTAACGCATAATTGCAATTAAAATTGAATGAAGGGATTTGGACAAAAAAGAAAAGCTCAGACATGTCAAGCCTTGTATTTAGAAAGGAATATTTTTTAAGGAAAAAAAAAATATTTTGCGACTATTGTTGCTCGAGTTACTACGTCATTGAGAATATTTTTAAATGGAACGCTATAGTTTTTTAATATCATTTGAAAAAATATATTTTCTTTCTTATATTTCATTTGTTTTTTTACAGAGCACTATAGTTATAGTTGCTATAGCAACAACTTAATTGTTGATTCATTTTGTTAGTCTTATATTATGAATCATTTTATTAAAGAAATCAACATAAACAAGATGTTCTTAATAGAAAATAAAATAATTCAGATTCTGACGATGGTATGATTTGGTGACAGAAGACGTACACAAGAGGTATGCACACTTTTTAACAAACTCATCCAAATCGGCCAACTATTTCTGAGTCAACTGGGAGTAGAATAGAAGTAAAATTCAGAAACTATGGTGATGTCAGAGGCATAAAAATATCATTTTCTGTTAAAAACATCTTGTTTCATTTTTCATTTCGTCAATATAACCACTTTCATAAGATGAGGACTAATGAAATGTATCAACAGTTAAATTGTGACCATGGTAACCATGCTTCTGTATAAAACAAAAAATGAAGTATTAAGAAAACAGCATTGAGCATACGGGGCTATTCCATCAAATGACCTGTTGCCATAGAAACGCCTATCTACCATATAGCTTGTACAATGTACTAGGCAAGGCCTATAAAACCAATGCTGTTTTTCTTAACGTGAAATTCTCTATATTAGCCTAATGGAAAAGAAAAGCTCTTTCAGATGTTTAAGGGCACACTTCACTAAAAATGGCAACTTTCTTTCTAATGATTTTTTTCAAACAAATTTTGACAGCATATTTACTATGTGAAGAACTAAGAAAATCACAATTTTGTACTCCCATAGGTTTTTGTTTTTTTATTTTTTATTTATTTATTTCTTTTAAAAATATTTTCAAACCAAGGTTTTAGTAGATCTCAATTTTTAAGTTACCTTTGTATTGGTTACATTCATAAGACATAGAGAACATGTCTATGAATGCATTTTATGAAATATATCATTTATACACTTCCATTTTTTTTTTTTTGAAAATTTGAAAATATTATTTTTTCTGTAATTCACGAAAAAATATAAATACAATGAAGTAGCAGCAGTTCTTACATAATAAATGCATAGAAACATGCAGCTACCTCATAAATACTTGCAGTAAAAATTTCATCCAGATTGATTAATATTTGGCATAAAAAAGTTGGTCTTGAATCAAGAAAAACAAACTTACGAGAAATGAATTTGAAAGCAAAATGAATATTTATGTAAATTAAAATTATCCTCCGCTACATTCATGTAGTAAATTCAGGGAGCCAACTTTAGAACAATAAGTTACACGATTTGTAATCAGAAATTTGTAAAAAAGAATTCTTTGATGAAAAAATAATTTTGACAGCTCTTTAAAGGCCACGCCTTAGTTAAAAAAATAAAGATATTTATAATTAGAATTGAACTATATCCATTTGACGTATAAAAATGTACATAATAATAATAATAATAATAATAATAAATAACAACTGTAATTAAAATTAAAAATCGTGTCTCTGAATTGGATGATTATGTCTCTCGACCAGAACATACTACGAAATGGAAATATAAAAACTGGAAATTTATCATTTGAAAAGGTGGAAAAAATAAAAAATATCTTGAAGCAACAGTAGCAAAAAATATATATGACAATCGGGAGGAAATTAAACACAGAATAAATATGGGGAATGCCTGTTATTATTCGGTTGAGAAGCTTTTATCATCCAGTCTGCTGTCAAAAAATCTGAAAGTCAGAATTTATAAAACAGTTATATTACCGGTTGTTCTGTATGGTTGTGAAACTTGGACTCTCATTTTGAGAGAGGAACAGACATTAAGAGTGTTTGAAAATAAGGTGCTTAGGAAAATATTTTGGAGTAAGAGGGATGAAGTTACAGGAGAATGGAGAAAGTTACACAACACAGAACTGCACGCATTGTATTCTTCACCTGACATAATTAGGAACATTAAATCCAGACGTTTGAGATGGGCAGGGCATGTAGCACGTATGGGCGAATCCAGAAATGCATATAGAGTGTTAGTTGGGAGGCCGGAGGGAATAAGACCTTTGGGGAGGCCGAGACGTAGATGGGAGGATAATATTAAATTGGGTTTGAGGGAGGTGGGATATGTTGGTAGGGACTGGATTAATCTTGTTCAGGATAGGGACCGATGGCGGGCTTATGTGAGGGCGGCAATGAACCTCCGGGTTCTCTAAAAGCCATTTTTAAGTAAGTAAGTAGGCCAACAATACAATCTGAATATATTTCGTATATTGTGGAAGTGATGTATAAACATCCCATTGTAATCATCTTTAAGCTTTCGTAAACACGGTTCCTTTCCAAAGCGGACTGCAAACCTGGTCCATTGTAATGAAGCTGGTTCACATCGCCCACATGTGGTCGGCCCGTGCAATAAATCACCAGCCTCGCCACTTCCTCGTGTGTGTACAAATTTATGGTATGGGCTGTGTGGCCTTTACGGGCCTCTTAATATACTTATCCAGCGCTAACATGACTTTCTCCTCTCCACACATGCAGTGCTGAAGGACCCAACGTGAGCATAATCATCATTTGTTAGTGTCACAGTTGTGACAGGGAACAAGACTGGTGATATCATCTGGACTGTGCTGACTTGTTACATAGCTGTGCGTGATGAGAGATTTTGGGACAACACAGACTATGGGACGTTAAATAGAGAATTGCAAAAAAGGAACGTTAAATAAAGAATTACAATTACAATTATCATCTTATCGTCTATGAATAGCCTCTGTAGTTTAAAAGGATCGTTAAATAAAGAATTACATTTACAATTATCATCTTATCGTCTATGAATAGCCTCTGTAGTTTAAAAGGATCGTTAAATAAAGAATTACATTTTCAATTATCATCTTATCGTCTATGAATAGCCTCTGTAGTTTAAAAGGAACGTTAAATAAAGAATTACAATTACAATTATCATCTTATCGTCTATGAATAGCCTCTGTAGTTTAAAAGGAACGTTAAATAAAGAATTACAATTACAATTATCATCTTATCGTCTATGAATAGCCTCTGTAGTTTAAAAGGAACGTTAAATAAAGAATTACATTTACAATTATCATCTTATCGTCTATGAATAGCCTCTGTAGTTTAAAAGGATCGTTAAATAAAGAATTACATTTACAATTATCATCTTATCGTCTATGAATAGCCTCTGTAGTTTAAAAGGATCGTTAAATAAAGAATTACACTTACAATTATCATCTTATCGTCTATGAATAGCCTCTGTAGTTTAAAAGGATCGTTAAATAAAGAATTACATTTACAATTATCATCTTATCGTCTATGAATAGCCTCTGTAGTTTAAAAGGAACGTTAAATAAAGAATTACATTTACAATTATCATCTTATCGTCTATGAATAGCCTCTGTAGTTTAAAAGGATCGTTAAATAAAGAATTACATTTACAATTATCATCTTATCGTCTATGAATAGCCTCTGTAGTTTAAAAGGATCGTTAAATAAAGAATTACACTTACAATTATCATCTTATCGTCTATGAATAGCCTCTGTAGTTTAAAAGGATCGTTAAATAAAGAATTACATTTACAATTATCATCTTATCGTCTATGAATAGCCTCTGTAGTTTAAAAGGATCGTTAAATAAAGAATTACATTTACAATTATCATCTTATCGTCTATGAATAGCCACTGTAGTTTAAAAGGAACGTTAAATAAAGAATTACAATTACAATTATCATCTTATCGTCTATGAATAGCCTCTGTAATTTAAAAAGATCGTTAAATAAAGAATTACATTTACAATTATCATCATATCGTCTATGAATAGCCTCTGTAGTTTAAAAGGATCGTTAAATAAAGAATTACAATTACAATTATCATCTTATCGTCTATGAATAGCCTCTGTATTTTAAAAATAACGTTAAAAAAAGAATTACAATTGCAATTATCATCTTATCATATATGAATAGCCTCTGTAGTTTAAAAGGAACGTTAAATAAAGAATTACAATTACAATTATCATCTTATCGTCTATGAATAGCCTCTGTAATTTAAAAAGATCGTTAAATAAAGAATTACATTTACAATTATCATCATATCGTCTATGAATAGCCTCTGTAGTTTAAAAGGAACGTTAAATAAAGAATTACAATTACAATTATCATCTTATCGTCTATGAATAGCCTCTGTATTTTAAAAATAACGTTAAATAAAGAATTACAATTGCAATTATCATCTTATCATATATGAATATCCTCTGTAGTTTAAAAGGAACGTTAAATAAAGAATTACAATTACAATTATCATCTTATCATATATGAATAGCCTCCGTAGTTTAAAAAGGACGTTAAATAAAGAATTACAATTACAATTATCATCTTATCATATATGAATAGCCTCCGTAGTTTAAAAAGGACGTTAAATAAAGAATTACAATTACAATTATTATCATATATCCGAGTACTTTCTAGTTTGAAAGGAAGGTGAAAAATAAAGAATTACGAATAATGAAGAAATTTCTTAGCAAACCTGGCAAATATGTTATGCTTGATCTAATTATTTTCTCGTACCGAAGTTTATTTCAAGTCAAACAATTGGGTTCCTAAATTTATTAGAATCCAAAGGAACAATGTTATATATATATATATATATATATATATATATATATATATATATATATATATATCTTTTTATTTTATTGTGTTATTTTACGACGCTGTATCAACATCTAGGTTATTTAGCGTCTGAATGATATAAAGGTGATAATGCCGGTGAAATGAGTCCGGGGTCCAGCACCGAAAGTTACCCAGCATTTGCTCGTACTGGGTTGAGGGAAAACCCCGGAAAAAACCTCAACCAGGTAACTTGCGCCGACTGGGATTCGAACCCGGGCCACCTGGTTTCGCGGCCAGACGCGCTGACCGTTACTCCACAGGTGTAGACAATTACAATTATCATCTTATCATCAATAAATAGCCTCTGTAGTTTAAAAGAAACTTTAGATAAAGAATTAGAATTAGAATTATCATCTTATCGTCAATGAATAGCGTCTATATTTTAAAAGAAGTTTTAGATAAAGAATTAGAATTAGAATTATCATCTTATCGTCAATAAATAGCCTCTGTAGTTTAAAAGGAACTTTAGATAAAAAATTAGAATTACAATTGTGATATTAGAGTCTATGAGTAGCATCCTTGATTTAGAAGGAAGGTTAAGTAAAGAATTATAGTACAATTATCCTCATATCTCCGGGTATTTTCTAGTTTGATAGGAAGGTGAAGAATAAAAAATTACGAATAATGAAGAAATTTGTTAGGAAACCTGGCAAATATTTTATGCTTGATCTAATTACTTATTTTCTTGTATCAACGTTTATTTCAAGTTAAACAATTGGGTTGCAAAATTTATTAGAATCCAAAAGAACAATGTTATGTAAATGACTGAAAACTGGAGAAGTGGGTTTTTTGTAATCAGCGAATAGAAATTCTTTAAATTTTGATTCTGCTTCGTAATACCAGAATATATCATGAATAAAAATTAGTTTTAGGATCACTATTATTATTATTATTATTATTATTATTATTATTATTATTATTATTATTACTCATAAATTGGTCATATGCAACATTAAAATTTGTGACATGGAATCACATTTTTATACTGTAGATTTCGTGCCAGACAATATCTTCTTGCTCATAAAACCCATACTTGGAGTTTCCGTCACGAAGTCCCATCTTGAGCTAGAGTTTTTCAAGGATATAGGGCCCTGTCTCTAAATCCATCGCAGTCCTCGCTTGCAGAATGAATTCATTAACATTTTGTAACAGATGATAAACATGTGATGGTAGCCATGAAATCGGGAGAGTGTGAGGTCGCGTCACAACTGGGATGTTTGCGAGGGAAGCTTGTCTGCTGGCTGAGCAATAAAAACGTCCGACTTCTTGCCTGCTTTCCATTAGTGAGCTGAGCGATGAAATTGGCCACAAACGAGGCGGAAAGACCTGACCCGCGCAGTGCTGGCTGACTTGTACGTCAAGCAGATTTATGAAGAGGTGTGGCGCTCTCAGAAATAACCCTGCCTGGTGTCTGCATATGCAATGGATTGAACCCGTGTCCTCTGACTCATTGTTTATGTATACGTTGGTTAACGCAGTCGAACGTAACATGTCTTTCATTGAGCAGATAGGTAAACTCTTCTTCTTCTTCTTCTTCTTCTTCTTCTTCTTCTTCTTCTTCTTCTTCTTCTTCTTCTTCTTCTTCTTCTTCTTCTTCTTCTTCTTCTTCTTCTTCTTCAGAATTTCTCATTTTTTCCCCCCTTGCTTTCCATATTAGATCGCCTAATAAGTAATGTCAATTTTTTAAATTCTGTGTTTTGTATGATTTTAATAATTTTCTTTAGTTGAGCAATGCAATTTATAGAATGCTATGGTTAATTTTTATTTTATTATTATTATTGTTATTTTTTTCGTTGGTTATTTAACGACGCTGTATCAACTACGAAGTTATTTAGCGTCGATGAGATTGGTGATAGCGAGATGGTATTTGGTGAGATGAGGCCGAGGATTCGCCATAGATTACCTGGCATTCACCTTACGTTTGGAGAAAACCTCGGAAAAACCCAACCAGGTAGTCAGTCCATACGGGGATCGAACCCGCGCCCGAGCGCAACTTCAGACCGGCAGGCAATCGCCTTAATCGACTGAGCCACGCCGGTGGCTGGTATGGTTATTGTTTATTTTATTTTTTTAATTTTATTTATTTATTTAACCTGGAAAAGATACGGCCATCAGGCCTTCTCTTCCACTCTACCAGGGGATTACAACTGCAATATTAAGAATACGATTACAATTATAATTACAATTAATATTAAATTTACAAATACAATAAAAATCAAAGTGTAT
The DNA here is from genome assembly GCF_040183065.1 of Periplaneta americana. Taxonomy (NCBI): domain Eukaryota; kingdom Metazoa; phylum Arthropoda; class Insecta; order Blattodea; family Blattidae; genus Periplaneta; species Periplaneta americana. Next base: position 5,292,061 of record NC_091117.1, read on the forward strand.
TGTGAGCGTGTAACACTTATTAATTTTGAATAGAAAGAATGTAAAATTAAGGTGAAAAAGTTTGAGATTACAGTCCTTTTAAAGCACTACTGGAAACGAAATTATAAACTGCTGCCGTGACTCTGAGAATATGTCAAGACGAGGGTGAAGGTGTCGTTAGTGAGCGTATAGCACAGTCGTTAACATTTCGTCCCTCGCGAGTCAACCACTTACTACACAATCAGGCGTCCACACCTGTGGAGTGACGGTCAGCGCGTTTAGCCGCCAAAACCAGGAGACCCTGGTTCGATTCTCGGTCGGGGCAAGTTACCTGGTTGAGGTTTTTTCCGGGGTTTTCCCTCAACCCAATATGAGCAAATGCTGGGTAACTTTCGGTGTCGGACCTCGGACTAATTTCACCTGCATTATCACCTTCATCTCATTCAAACGCTAAATAACCTAAGATGTTGATAAAGCGTCGTAAAATAACGTACTAAAATAAAATAAAATACTCAAGCAGGTCGGAAGGTTAAGACATGATCTCCCTTCCTTTAGCCATCACTGGTTCATTTAATGTTAAACAGTTTGGGTATCCTCCCCTCCTGTCTTCCCCTTTACTGTGTATTGAAGGCTGCATGTTAAGTGACGTAATTTTTCCGACCACTGATGTAGCACAGCGATGGTTCCAAATTTTCAATAATGAAGGAGACATTAAAGATGTACAACATCCTGGAAGATATAAGGATATTGAGAATAAACGTAGAGTTTTGGAAGACAATCCAAAACAAAGAAGTACTCTATACTCCGTTTCTGAAATCTGACGTACAGGAACTGAAACAAGTCATTTGCTCAAGTGGTGAGTGGAGGAGCCCAGTTCAATCACCGCTCTGAGGGAAAGCATTGCTTGAAGACGAGCGTCTGAAATGAGTCGTTCAGAGCAGAAGTGGTGTAAGTCAAAAATGGGTAATGAGGGTTAAAGTAAACATTCTGTAAAATACAGCGCAAAGTAGCAATTAATATTCAGTTTATTTAAACTATTAGTAGTCAGTGGATAGCAAGGAGAACATATTAATTGCTACTTTGCGCTGTATTTTACAGAATTTGTACTTTAAACCTCATTATCCAATTTTGACTTACATCACTTTTTGCTCTGAACGATGCTGGGTAACTTTCGGTGCTGGACCCCGGACTCACTTCACCGGCATTATCACCTTCATCTCATTCAGACGCTAAATAACCAAAGATGTTGATAAAGCGTCGTAAAATAACCTACTAAAAAAATTGCTCTGAACGGCTCAAATATCACCCTACGTATCATCTTCTGCCAGTGGCGTAGCGTCAATGTGAGCTAAAAAGCTTAGCTTCCCCAGTTAATAATAATTTCATAATAAACCTGCAGTTTATGGAGAAAATTATTTATTAATTTTAATAGAATTTATATTTACGCGTTAAATAATGTGATGCGGCAGCTCAGGATGATTTGTGATGCAGCAGTAAACATGAAGCCTGCACACACCAGCTTCCAAGCAGACTGGTTTCTTCTGTGTAATCCACCCCGCAGATTTTCCATCCCTTTCTAACTAAACTACCCTGGTCGCAAGGCTCGCAAGAAGCTAGCTTTAACATTTAAAATAAGTATTTCCGAGTTATCCCTTTTCGTCAGTTGTGTTCAGTTGAAGTGTTAGTGTGCATTGTGGCTGATATAATAAATAATGAGTGAAATAACAGTTCCTGACACTAATTTACTTGATTTTTTTAGGACAACTGTATTATCAAGACTGACTTACGAACATAAGTGTGATTTAAACAACAAATGACCGACTCCCTTGCTGTCAATGAAGGACACAACCAAAAGACAGACGCATACTTACGTAATGATACTAATATTGTGATTTCTCTAAGTATGACAGGGAGTGAGCTAATGTTATACGTATACGTGTCTATTTGTTAGAGATATGTGTAAACCGTGAAATCATATTTTACTACGTATCATTTGAGGTCATGCCTTATTGGTGTTACTTACGAGGTTCCAACCAATCTTCGACTGCTGACTTGAAATTGACTACTATTTATTTTAAGACTGTATTTTTGTAATACGTTTTCTCATATTGCATGAAAGACAACTTGAGTTAGCTTCCCCTGCTCAAAATTTCATGCTACGCCACTGCCTTCTGCCACGCGCATCTTACCCCTTAGCGACCGTGAGCCGATGCAGCCAGCAATACACTCCCGCACTGATAGGCTCCGCCCATTTGCTTGTCATAGGCTCCACCCAAATGCATCGACTTACTCTACAGATTTCAGAAACGGAGTGTAGGTTGTCAGAATAACTTTGTGCTTCTAAAGATATAATACATCTTCACATTAAGACGCTTAGAAAATCATACAGAAATTGTAGATATGTATCTCATGATTTGACACCTGAACGGGCTCAACGCAGATTGGATATCTGTTGTCTACTTATCGTGAATCCTATGGATGATAGATTTTTGAGGAGAATTATCACATGTGATGAAAAATGAGTACCGGTATATTACCGAAACCCCGACACCTCAAAACAGTCAGTCGATCCTCGTTAGCCAGCAAAAATCATCGTTAATTGGTTCAGCCCAAATTTGCCTGTGTTTGGTGGAATTTGAAGGTGTGAGTCACTGGAAGTTAGTTCCAGTCGATGCGGATCTTTATTCTCAACAGATAGGGAGAAGTTGAGACGGTGTCGGGTTGAGTTTCCGGGTAGCTCAGTTGGTAAGAGCGCTGGTACGTTCAACCAGAGATCCCGGGATCAATACCCGGCCCCGGAACAATTTTTTCCTTGAAATTATTCAAATCTGCTTTACAGGGAGCTTTACCTGGAAGACTAGATTTGCATAATATATACGTCACTGTGTACGCTAACAGAAAACCACATTTCCAAGTCACACAGAGATTGTGTGCACTCGATGTGGGTCTCTGGCGTTTCGTCAGCCCACGCGAGTTGTGTGGATATAAAGGGAAAAGTTGAGACGGTGTCGGGTGGAGTTCCCGGGTAGCTCAGTTGGTAAGAGCGCTGGTACGTTCAACCAAAGGTCCCGGGATCGATACCCGGCCCCGGAACAATTTTTCCCTTGAAATTATTCAAATCTGCTTTACAGGGAGCTTTACCTGAAAGACTAGATTTGCAGATAGAACGAGTTCATGAAGTTTTGAGAGAGAGGTACCCGGCATTAGTTAATAGAAATAGAATTCTCTTGGAACAGGAAAATGCCAGACCCATGACGCTCGAACAGTCACGGAAAAAATCCAGGAATTGGGGGGAATCGAACTGCTGCAGACCAGGTATATTGATCCTGATTTTGCGCCTTCAGATTGCGATCTATTTCGATCCACGGTCCACTTCTTGCATGGAAGAAATTTCCAAAACTTGGAAGCCGTTGAAATGAGTATCACCGAGTTCTTCGCCTCAAACGCTACATACTGGTACCGTCGCATTATAACAAACATCGCTGAAAGATGACTCAAGACTACAGAATCTGATGGTGTTTACTTTCAAGGTTAGTTGACTCTCTTGTAACAACACACTCCAACTAAATTTGGTGCAAAATGAACGTTACTTATGAGAAAGTATCTGTAGTTGATATGCATGTCCAATTTGGTTTCTGGATGTTAAACAATGACGGATATTTTTCTTTCCATACATATTCCCGAACTATAGAATTTCATTAAATTTAATCATGAAAGGGTTCAACCATGAAAAGTAAAATCTTAAAAGAGAGAGGAAAAGAGACACGTAGAGAAATGCTGAATAATAAATCATGCCTAGTGGCAACGTGGACTGGCTGCAGTTATTTAAATTGCACATTGTATTGCATTGTATTCATAGGTTTGATCAAACTCATATACCGGGTGATTCAGTAAAAGTGTGCAAAAATTAAGCAGGATATAGGAGATGCTCAACTGAACATTTTGAGATAGGAAATTTGGGGTCTGCGAAACGATACTAAAGCATAAGGCTATAAGGCCTTATTAATGTTTTATTAAAAATTAAACATCTTGTTAGTGTAGTAGTATTTCACCAACCATTTGAACTACTTTGGTTAGGTAAAATAATGTTAATAGCAATGTAACAGGTATCAGAAAAGCAGTGACTATATGAAAGTTTACTGAAGGTGTAGTCATTTGTTTTTAGCGGAAATTGTATTTTTACTTATGAAAGCATAAGCGACAAATATGATTACAACGGAAATAAAAAAAAAAAAAACGGGCGAGGAGCAGTAATTTGAAATGCTTTAAAAATACTTCTATAAGTCTACTTTATAATACTTTTATAGCAAACTGTCTCTGAAAACGACTTTATGGTAAACAATCATTTAAAAATGCTACCAAAGTAAACTATTTTAAGAGTCCATGTTTGAAAATATGTTTTTAAAAGTTCTTGAAAGGATAACTGGTTTTTAAAATGTTTCAATGGCAGACAATTTCTTAAAAAAATTGCTTCCATAGCAAACTATTCTTGAAAAATGCTTCCTCGACGAACTGTTTTTAAAAAATGATTTCATAGTGAAAATATTGTAATGGCAGAGAACTTTTGAAAGTGCTCTCATGAATTAATTAAATGCTACCACCATGAAAACTGTTCTAAAACTTATTCCATATGAAACTATGTTTAAAAAATGATTCTGTGTGAAACTATGTTTAAAACATACTTCCATGGTAAACTTTTTTTTTACACGCGCTTTCGTGCCAAATTATAGTTGTAACACAATGTTTCCATAGTAAACTGTTTTATAATTGATTCCATGCCAAACTGGTGCTGAAAAAATGTTTCCATGGTAACTGTTTTTATAAGTTCTTGCATTGCAAACTATTTTTCATGAACACTTCCGCGGACTGTCGTTGAAAAAGAAAAGGTTCCAGGTAAACTGTTCATGATGAACCCTTCTGTGGTAAACAGCTATTATAAAACGCTTCCACGGTTAGCAGTTTTTCTAAGTGATTCCGTGCCGAACTGTTGTTGAAAAAAGTGCTTCGATTTTAAAAGTTTTGATAAGCGCTTTGTTAGTAAACTTCTATTACAAATTCTTCTACGGTAATCTTTCTCTTTATAAACGCTACCGTGACTTTAAAATTCTTACAGTAAATTTGTTTTTAAATGTTTCCGTAATAAACAGCTGTTGAAAAATATTTCCATCGTAAATGGTTTTTCTGTAAAAGTCCGTGGCAAGCTCTTGAAAAAATTCTTCTAGAGGAAACTATTTTCGATAAGCGCTTTCGTGCTAAACTGTCGTTAAAAATTCTTCTATGGTAAACTGTCTTCGATAAATATTTCTGTGACAAACTGTTGTTAAAATTCTTCAATCGTGAACTGCTTTGAATAAACACTTTCCTGGCAAATACTTGTTAAAATTCTTCCATGATAAGCTGTTTTGATAAGCAGTTTCGTGGTAAACTATTATTATTAAACGTTTTTGCTTAGTAGAGTGTTTTTGATAAATACTTCTGTGACAAACTGTTAAAATTCTTCAATCGTGAATTGTTTTTAATAAACACTTCAGTGACAAATACTTGTTAAAATTCTTCCATGATAAATTGTTTTGATAAGATCTTTCGTGTTATTAAAAGTTTTGCACACTAAAGTGTTTGATAAATACACCTGTGACAAAGTGTTGTTAAAATTCTTCAATCATAAACTGCTTTTAATAAACACTTCGTGGCAAATACTTGTTAAAATTCTTCCGTGGTAAATTGTTATTAAAAGTTTTTGCATAGTAAAGTGTTTTCGATAAATACTTCTGTGACAAACTGTTGTTAAAATTCTTCAATCATAAACTGCTTTTAATAAACACTTCCGTGGTAAATACTTGTTAAAATTCTTCCATGACAAACTGTTTTGATAAGATCTTCCGTGGTAAACTGTTATTAAAAGTTTTTGCATAGTAAAGTGTTTTCGATAAATACTTCTGTGACAAACTGTTGTTAAAATTCTTCAATCATAAACTACTTTTAATAAACACTTCGTGGCAAATACTTGTTAAAAATTCTTCCACGGTAAACTTTTTGATAAGATCTTTTGGTAGTAAACTGTTATTAAAAGTTTTGCACACTAAAGTGTTTTTGATAAATACACCTGTGACAAAGTGTTGTTAAAATTCTTCAATCATAAACTGCTTTTAATAAACACTTCGTGGCAAATACTTGTTAAAATTCTTCCGTGGTAAACTGTTATTAAAAGTTTTTGCATAGTAAAGTGTTTTCGATAAATACTTCTGTGACAAACTCTTGTTAAATATCTTCCATGGTAATTGTTTTTTTTTTTTACAAATGATTCCGTGGAAAACTGGTTAAAATTCTTCCATGGTAATCTATTTTCTTTAACATTTCCATGGTAAACTGTTGTTGGGAAAATGCTATCGTGGCAAACTCTTTGATATCATCGCCAACCACTCTTCATCCCGACTAGGTCTGTGAGCCGCTGCGCGCCATCTGGTCGTGTGGGAGTGTTGCCAAGTGTAAATGCTCTTAATTGTTTCTGAAGCTTCCAGGCAGCTTGAACTCCACACCGTAATCACCACATTCACCACCTAACCTGGATTTTCCTGAGCTAAACGATTTCAGCAGACCTTTGTGCGAAGTATTTGCAGCATTTGCTGCGGCAAAGCCCCAGAAGTGTAGGCGTCACGGCCGGCGGAGCGGAACACTGCGTTTTCACAGTCACTAGCGCAATTGTAGCAATGCACATCTGTTGTCAGGTTGTTAGTGGTGATCGGAATGCAGTGTGTCCACATGCTAACGTGGGGGCGGGAGGTGATGCCCACTCCAATCAACTCAACTTGAAATTAGAATAATGATAGCTAGGACGACCGTAATGTTTTGAGCCAGAAGTGGGACGTGGCCATAGTGGTCTAACTATGAACTGGCCATGTTGTGTTCCTTTCTTTCTCAAAAGAAGCTCATAAAATGTATCTTACAATCTTGTCAGTTTTATAACAAGGGAATACATCGCTACAACATTTAACCAGGCACACTCTTCCATTCTACTAAAATTTATCCTCATTTTCTGTAGGAAAAATGTAAATAAATAAAGGAAGTAATGGGAAATTGTTAATAATTTACTAAATTTCGCATAACTTAATTATTGCTCCTCTATTCATTTATTTAAGAAATCTCGTTTCCCTGAACACTACCGGTCAAATCGTCTAGTGATTAATTTAGTTCCAGTGCTGTTCAAACATCTATTAAATAATTCAGTTCGATTCATATCTAGTAAATAATTCAGTTAGACAATAATAAATAATAATTCAGTTCGGTTGTCGTTTAAAACATCTGGTGAGTAATTGAATTCGATTGTCGTTTAGCATCTGTGAATAATTCAGTTCGATTTTGTTTTAAAATATCTGGTGAATAATTCAGTTCTGTTTTGGTTTAAAACATCTAGAGAATAATTCACTACTATTGTCGTTTAAAATATCTGGTGAGTAATTCACTTAGATTGTCGTTTAAAGCTTATGATGAATAATTCACTTCGATTGTCGTTTAAAACATCTGGTGGGTAATTCACTTGGATTGTCGATTAAAACATCTGGTGAGTAATTCACTTGGATTGTCGTTTAAAACATCTGGTGGGTAATTCACTTGGATTGTCGTTTAAAACATCTGGTGGGTAATTCACTTCGATTGTCGTTTGAAACATCTGTTCAATAATTCAGTTCGAATGTCGTTTGAAACATCTGGTGAATAATTACTAATAATTAAATTAGATTGTCATTTAATATCTGTGGTGAATAATTGATTCGACTGTAATTTAAAACATCTTGTCAATAATTCATTTCGATAAAGCATAAAGGATAACTTAATACATGGAATATTGAATATGAAACTATTACATTTGTATATTATAACGATTTATTAAGAACTGTCGGATAATATTGTACGCCACTTGTCCGTAAATGTAATATATTTTGTGCGACATCGTGCGTATTTGCTTGCTTTCCGCACACAACTAATACGCGGTAAGTGTGAAATACCACATTCAGTATTCCCAACGTAACACACATAACAATTTCCCTCTTCTTACCGCTTAAGTGACATATTGATTTTACTGCTTTAGGCTTTTAACATATTATTTTTAGAGACGTTCAATATAGTAATAATTATAAATTGGAAACTTACCACTGCAATTTCACCTAAATTGCACTGTTAATTATTGTTTTTAAATATTTGCAAAAATTAAGTAAACTCTACAACTCCACTAAAGTTACTGCATTCGTGATGCAAGTAACATTAAGGAAGCCGTGAAAAAATCAACAAGATTCCAGACTCATCATAGACTGGGGGAAAAAAAAGACAGACGTATATCACGGTCTGCTGGAGTATAGTAAACACAGAAAATATTTTAAAGCAACAATGTTGAAGATAGATATTTTTGTTTTGCAAATTTGCCGTCATTGAACAGAAAGCAAGATGGAGATTTCATTGCAACTAATTAGAAATTTCTCTTTCAGGTATGTAATAAACGATCTTCGCACAAAATAATGTACGATACACGAACGGTATGTTTTCTTTAAATTCTCGGAAATTAAGAAAGCTCAACTACATTTCGCTTTTTCAATCTTTTCCTCGAACATGAAAACTTCAACATACCGCTCTTGTAACGCATATTACTATAATCCACTCGTGGAAGCTAACACACTCGGGGGATAAAATCTACTTTCACTCACTTGTACAATAAATAGCTATTTTGTACAATGCAGAGCCTATGATTTCATTTCACTGTCTTGTAAATTATATTTGAACAAGAAAAACAGCAAACAGGAATATCTTCACAGCTGACATGTTGGCAAGCACGTAAATTATATATACAGTAAGAGAGAATGTGGTGTCACCTTGTGGCACGGTTTTTCTCCATACAGCTTGAAATAAATTCTTTCCCATTAACTCAGTTTTTCATCCGTTGTGCAATATTTGATCCGTTTGTTTCTTCGGATGGCAAGTAGGGCAAAAATTAAGAAGGGCGCCATTTTGTGCAATTTGTGTAACTGTTTCCACGTCGACATTAGTGCAGAGGAATTCGCTGGTCAGGTGGGACTTGTGATTTAATTTAATCCTCCGTGAGGTCTGGAAAGGAATTCCCAGCAAGATGACGGGGCACGGAGAGATCTGCGCATCACAGCTGTTGCAGCTCCGATATCAACTGATGAAACGACTGTCATTTGTTTCATGAATCATAGGCTACACCTTCCAAATATAGTAGCGTCCGTTAATTGAGGTTTCTGAAATTCATTTTTCACAACTGTAGCCTAATTCATAATCTGTCGACAGTTCTGTTTTATATATATATATATATATATATATATATATATATATATATATATATATATATATATATATAAAAAGAAATCAAAATTATATGTTTTGCTTTTGCTGTAAAGTAGTTCTCAAGGATAAATAAGAGTGGCAGGGAATTAATGAAATTCCTTGGATTCCCTGAAACGTCTTTATTCTTGGTTTGTAATTTTTTGGTTAGGTAAGGATGGATTTAAGGGTTAAGTAAACATAGGGTCTACTATAACAAGCAGGAGGAGTAAATACATGACTGGATGGATGGATGGATGGATGGATGGATTGATGGATGAATGGATGAATGGATGAATGGATGGATGGATAGATGAATCCAAGAATGCATGATATATGAATGGAATGAGTCAATGAATGTATGTATGAATGAATGAAATGAGTGAATGAGTGAACGGGATGAGTAAATGAGATGAGTGAATGAGTGAACGTGATGAGTAAATGAGATGAGTGAATGAGTGAACGGGATGAGTAAATGAGATGAGTGAATGAGTGAACGGGATGAGTGAATGAGATGAGTGAATGAGTGAACGAGATGAGTGAATGAGTGAACGGGATGAGTAAATGAGATGAATGAATGAGATGAGTGAACGAGATGAGTGAATGAGTGAACGAGATGAGTAAATGAGATGAGTGAATGAGTGAACGGGATGAGTAAATGAGATGAGTGAATGAGTTGACGTGATGAGTAAATGAGATGAGTGAATGAGTGAACGTGATGAGTAAATGAGATGAGTGAATGAGTGAACGTGATGAGTAAATGAGATGAGTGAATGAGTGAACGGGATGAGTAAATGAGATGAGTGAATGAGTGAACGGGATGAGTGAATGAGTGAACGAGATGAGTGAATGAGTGAACGAGATGAGTGAATGAGTGAACGAGATGAGTGAATGAGTGAACGGGATGAGTAAATGAGATGAGTGAATGAGTTGACGTGATGAGTAAATGAGATGAGTGAATGAGTGAACGGGATGAGTAAATGAGATGAGTGAAAGAGTGAACGGGATGAGTGAATGAGATGAGTAAATGAGTGAACGAGATGAGTAAATGAGATGAGTGAACGGGATGAGTGAATGAGATGAGTGAACGAGATGAGTGAATGAGTGAACGAGATGAGTAAATGAGATGAGTGAATGAGTGAACGAGGTGAGTGAATGAGTGAACTAGATGAGTGAACGAGATGAGTGAGTGAGATGAGTGAACGAGATGAGTGAATGAGATGAGTGAATGAGTGAACGAGATGAGTGAACGGGGTGAGTGAACGAGATGAGTGAATGAGTGAACGAGATGAGTGAATGAGTGAACGAGATGAGTGAACGGGGTGAGTGAACGAGATGAGTGAATGAGTGAACGAGATGAGTAAATAAGATAAGTGAATGAATGAACGTCCTTACTGGAGATTTTCGCCGTTCCGTTGTATAGTACACTGAAACATTGAGTGGGATTGCCGCAGTCGCCACGCAAGGAGGATTCAGAACCCTTACACTGTGCGAGTGTCACTCTAGTCAACTCGCCCCAAGTGCGGCAATATGCGAAACCCAAGAGCAATTTCGAAGGCTTTAATTTTGGAGCTGTGAAATGGATAAACAGAGCAAGAAATGAAGCTGTGTAGGAAAGAGTGGGTGAAGAAAGAAAGATGCTGAAACTGATCAGGAAGAGAAAAAGAAATTGGCTGGGTCACTGGCTGAGAAGAAACTGCCTACTGAAGGATGCACTGGAAGGAATGGTGAACGGGAGAAGAGTTCGGGGCAGAAGAAGATATCAGATGATAGACGACATTAACATTTATGGATCATATGCGGAGACAAAGAGGAAGGTAGAAAATAGGAAAGACTGGAGAATGCTGGGTTTGCAGTGAAAGGCCTGCCCTCGGACAGAAAACTATGAATGAATTAATTAATTTGGAAAAGAGCCGAAACTCGTGTTGGGAGAGACATGTAGATTCCTGGCCAATTTCTTTTAGTTCTAATTCCTACATTTGTCTTAGCGACATAGAAAACCCACGGAAAAGCCAAGCAGGATGAGTTGTCTCAATTTAGGAAACTAGCCAATTGGCTCTGAGGCGACTCTACTGAAATATGATCCCGATCAACCCTGAAGGTATTATTTGGAAAGGAAAGGTATCAGGTTCGTTCCAACATGCGGTTCACGGATCAATTCATGTACGGTTCCTGTACCATCTTATGCGCATGCGCTAGTTGGGCATCTGCTATGGGATTGAAACTGGACTGGACGCTGTTGGAACGCTTTCGCGGATCGTTATGTACTAAATCCAGAGATGCTATAACTGTGATCATCTTTGCTAAGAACGGGATGCTTATTATTATCGTTTCGCAGCTAATTCTAATTGCAGAAAATAGAATTTCGATCATTTTCTATAAAAAGATGACAAAAAATATGGAAGGCAAGAATTCCGCTAATTCATTGTCGTGTACTGGGGGATTGTTATCTAAAAATAGTTTTTTTTTTTTTAATTATTAATGTATGTACATTATTTATTATACAAGGACATCATTTTATTTTTACTTCAATTTTTATTGTACCTCAGTTTTGGAATGTACTTCACTCCCACCCCTTCTACTAGTAAACTTCCAACCGTTCACGACACAGAGCCAAGGGCGCGTAAGCAGTACTGAGTTACTGAGTATAGTACGTTCCAGAAATATGTTAGCGTTTTCCAGTGACGAAAGAGCTTTCAATATTGAATCATATTTTCGCACAGGTACTGTCGTCCGTTTGCCTACGTCGCATCCCGGTTTCCGCCACCTGCTTCTGTTCGCCCCTCTGTTAAGGCTAGTGGCTGGGCTGTCTTAGCTCTTTTCTGAAAATATTAATTTCTGTTAGGAATTGGACGTCTACTTAATATTATACAACTGTTTAAAATAACTTAAATAAAAGGGCCTCGTTAAGTAATTAACTGTCACGTGATTACCCCCCCCTTTCTACGACCCTGCGACAAAACCAATGGAACGGACAGTAGATAGTATGTCTGAGTAATTTTATCTTTTCGGATCGGGCAGAAGTGAAGATTGAATTTACAGTACGTAAGGTATTTTTTTTATAGAGTAGGTACAGAATTATTTCAACATGAGTTACTCGTACAAAGGACGAAACTGGTAATTGGAATTAGGTACAATAGTCTACACTGCGATAAATGCACAAAAGAACTGAAGCCTATATCGAAATGAACGGCCACCATTTTCAAAAATGTGTTTAAATATCCATATTATGATTATTTTTCAATTTAACTTCATTCTCTATATTGTACGCTAATGTGCTGTAGACAGTATAATATACACTGCATAATTAATACGTCCGAATGGACAGCTCAATTCGTGAGTAAAAACACTAAGTGTTAATACAGTACTGTATTTTGATTGAACAAAAACCTAATGAAAATTATCAAACTCAAAATTGCGGTATTTCCTAGTTTACATAAATGGATGTACTACTTTTCTTCCCTCCTATACCCAGTAAAGTGATTTGTATTTTACGCCGGTATCATCGAACTCCAGTCGTGGAAGGGGTAGCAAACGGTGTTTCCTGTTTCAATCGTTAATAGAAAGGTATAGCCAGGTTAATATTAAAAATGTTAGTGAAAATAAAATGATGTACCTGTACGTTTAATCAAAGCTGCATGTTGAAATTGTAATTAACAATTTCAATACCCAAATAATTTCCATTCCCTTTCTTTTTGGCGAAAATTTAAATTAAACTCTAGTTTTATTATTCGTCTGTACTGTCACTTTTCATCTTTAACCTCATTGATGTGAACAGTCGATCATGTCTTTCTTCAGTATCCAGGAGACGTTGGTGAGCTTATGCGCATGCGCGTCTCGCGTACTCTTCCGTACATGCCTCAATCCGCGGACTATTTCTGACCCGTGTCAAAAGCTTGTTGGAACGCCCGACTGCAGTACATGTTTCCGGTTCAGGATTGGTTCGGGTTGTGTTGGAACGCTTTTTCTGTACTGCGCATGCTCACGATGGTTACGGACGGTTCCTGACTGCTGTTGGAACGAACCTATTATTGTTCTTGTAATAGCCAGAGTTGAATTTCACTACGATACAGGGTGTTGGGCTGTTTCTGGCATAAGATAATGGGTTTTGATCCTGAACCTCGAACAGGCAGTAGCTGCTTGCTGCTTCAGAAGTCGTTCCTAACCCTTATTCCATACCTAGTTCGCTCCGTCAGCTCAAATAGGATGCCATGAGGAACTCTATTACTTCAATTCCAGTAGAGATGTTTCACGCAATCGTCGGGGGTTACTTAAGCCATCTGTCAAATTTTAATCGATTTTGTAACGTCGCTGCATCTGGTATTCGAGAAAATCTGGGAAAACTCAACTACCCAATCAGCACAAGCTAAGTTCGAACCTACGACCAATCGCAGTCTCCAATTGCACCCCCCTTTCACGGTGGGCGAGTTTGTACTTGAGCTAAAGGTTTTTATGTTTCCCTTCTAATGTCTGATTCCATTGGTTGTCTGGCAAGAAAGGAGTGTGCTTAGAACCTGACTAATTCGATTTTCGGGAATAGCCATTGGTCTGCAACGCATGTCTATAAAAAGTCCCGAGGGAGTCCCTTGCTTTAACAGACGTCCCAGCATTCCTCCTTCACGCAGTGGCGATAAGCTGTGATTGGCGGTTCCATATGGTAGGGGGGTCAGTTACCGTAAATGTCATCCGATGTGTTCTGGCGCAATCATAATTTATTATGCCATCCATTTCTTCGTCGTACTGTTTGTACTGAAATGTACAGAATGGAGTCCACACCTGTGGAGTAACGGTTAGCGCGTCTGGCCGCGAAACCAGGTGGCCCGGGTTCGATTCCCGGTCGGGGCAAGTTACCTAGTTGAGGTTTTTTTCTGGGGGTTTCCCTCAACCCAATATGAGCAAATGCTGGGTAACTTTCGGTGCTGGACCCCGGACTCATTTCACCGGCATTATCACCTTCATCTCATTCAGACGCTAAATAACCTTAGATGTTGATAAAGCGGCGTAAAATAACCTACTAAAAAAACAGAATGGACAATGTTTGTTGTTGCTATTTAGTCAACAGTTCGAACACAGGTATGGACAACAAGGCAACTAGAAGCAACTAGATCAGGAGATAATGGGGTAGTGTGACCAGTTTCTTTCCCCCTCCATTGCATACACCGCTGATTAGCTATATATTACAATAATCAGACTTCAGATAATCAAGGACTATTGTTAATGACTTCTTAAATTTTAATTTCACAAAAAAAATTTAATACAAAAGCTGTTGTAGATAAACCATACCATATGATACCAGATATACAGTTATTCAGATATACAGGGTGTGACAGTAAACTTTGTTTTCCTGTAAATGGTACGGAAATACTCCATTTTATTTTCTTTGTCCTCATTCCTTTTCCGTTATTCTCATTGTATTTGCCTCCTTTTCATTGTATTGCCCTACTTATCTTAGTGTTGCCCACGTTCTTTTTAAGTTCCTCTTCTTTCCCTAGTTCTGCTTCTCTCCCTTCTCCACCTTACATTCTCCTTGTATCTCTTATGTTCCTCTTGTGCTACTTGTATTCTACTTGTATATCCCTTCTTTTTCTGGTGCTATCCTTGTTCTCCTTGTATTCCCATTGTGTTCCCCTTATTCTCCTTATGTTCCCCTTATTCTCGTGTTCCCCTTGTTTTCCGTATGTCCCCCTTGTTTTCCTTGTGTTCCCCTTGTTTTCCTTGTGTTCCCCTTGTTTTCCTTGTGTCCCTCTTGTTTTCTGTATGTCCCCCTTGTTTTCCTTGTGTTCCCCTTGTTTTCCTTGTGTTCCCCTTGTTTTCCTTGTGTTCCCCTTGTTTTGCTTGTGTTCCCCTTGTTTTCCTTGTGTTCCCCTTGTTTTCCTTGTGTCCCCCTTGTTTTCCGTGTGTCCCCCTTGTTTTCCGTATGTCCCCCTTGTTTTCCTTGTGTTCCCCTTGTTTTCCGTATGTCCCCCTTGTTTTCCTTGTGTTCCCCTTGTTTTGCTTGTGTCCCGATTGTTTTCCTTGTGTTCCCCTTGTTTTCCTTGTGTTCCCCTTGTTTTCCTTGTGTCCCCCTTGTTTTCCTTGTGTCCCCCTTGTTTTCCTTGTGTCCCCCTTGTTTTCCGTATGTCCCCCTTGTTTTGCTTGTGTTCCCCTTGTTTTCCTTGTGTTCCCCTTGTTTTCCTTGTATTCCCCTGGTTTTCCTTGTGTCCCCCTTGTTTTCCTTGTGTTCCCCTTGTTTTCCTTGTGTTCCGATTGTTTTCCTTGTGTTCCCCTTGTTTTCCTTGTGTTCCGATTGTTTTCCTTGTGTTCCCCTTGTTTTCCTTGTGTTCCCCTTGTTTTCCTTGTGTTCCCCTTGTTTTCCTTGTGTTCCCTTGTTTTGCTTGTGTTCCCCTTGTTTTCCTTGTGTTCCTCTTGTTTTCCTTGTGTTCCCCTTGTTTTCCTTGTGTTCCCCTTGTTTTCCTTGTGTTCCCCTTGTTTTCCGTATGTCCCCCTTGTTTTCCTTGTGTTCCCCTTGTTTTCCGTATGTCCCCCTTGTTTTCCTTGTGTTCCCCTTGTTTTCCTTGTGTTCCCCTTGTTTTCGTATGTCCCCCTTTATTTTCCTTGTGTTCCCCTTGTTTTCCTTGTGTTCCCCTTGTTTTCCTTGTGTTCCCCTTGTTTTCCTTGTGTTCCCCTTGTTTTCCGTATGTCCCCTTGTTGTCCTTGTGTTCCCCTTGTTTTTCTTGTGTCCCCCTTGTTTTCCTTGTGTTCCCCTTGTTTTCGATATAGCCTATTCCTCTTGTTCTTGCATACCCCTTCTTTCCCTTGTTCTCCTTGTAGCACCGAGAAGGGGTTGCATTTGTATGGAGCTGTCAATTCCCAACTTCCTTCCCCCTCTCCCCGCCAAGACTAGTGAGGAAAAGTACATACTTCTACGTCATAAATCGCCCTTAGATTTGATCGTTGATTAAGACGAAATGATCTTCGATGATTAGTATTTATAACTTAGCCTACAACGAAATACCTAAGTTCAGCTTAACTAAATATTAATTTTTTTGTCTAATCTCAGATTAATTATTATACTGGCACATAACATTATATCGTCACAAGGAGAAGACGTTATTGATGCAGCAGAAATCTGTGTCAGGGATGCTGAATGTGCACTTCCGTCAGATTGTCGCAGCAGCCTTGCGGTGCGTCATCCACACCTGGTACAGAAATGAGAAAGGAAGAAAAATCTATAACGTCGGTCAGTGGGGTCAGAGACCACAGGTTGAACAACCTTCAAGCTCAGGTAACACTCGCTGTGTGGAGTAAAGGTCAAAGACTCAGTGAAATCAGAGCTATGATAAACACCCGCGGAGCACGAGTTATTCTTCTCGCTTGCAATATTTTTTAATCAGCGAGAACGAACCTCCGAGTCGTGGTTACACTCGGCCAGTCTTCGTTTTATTCAGCCCATTCCGTTGGCCTTCGTTCGTTATTGCGAACGCACCACATCGAGTAGATTCACGACGGAGGTTGTGCAGCTGGAGATACCGTGCAGAGATAGACGTGAGGAAACCTTAACCGAGTGTTTCAAGTCCACTTCGCTCACCGTTGAGTCCAATGGGCTGTAGGGGTCCATGTTCGAACTCAGGCGAGGTCAAACTGGAATTGAAAGTCAAGAAATACAGTGTTAGGTCGATTTCAAGTGGGAGGAAGCAACTACTGGTAAAATGTTAGAAAATACGAGGATTCGAAGGTTCGATTTGCCGTAATCTTCTTACGAAAAAGAAAAAAAGACAAGAAATTTAACTTGTTGCAGTGCTAGGACGAGAAAAGTGGTTTAATGTTGACCTTTTATTTGCATGACGTTTAGAAAGTTCAATTTACATATTTTGTGCGAGATCGTGCGTATTTGCTTGGTTTCCGCACAAAACCAATCCGCGGAAAGTCTAAAATTCCACATTCAGTATTCCCAACCTAACACACATAACAATTTCCCTCTTCTTACCGCTTAGGTGACATATTGATTTTACTGCTTTAGGCTTTTAACATATTATTTTTAGAGACGTTCAATATAGTAATAATTATAAATTGGAAACTTACCACTGCAATTTCACCTAAATTGCACTGTTAATTATTGTTTTTAAATATTTGCGAAAATTAAGTAAACTCTACAACTTGACTAAAGTTACTGCATTCGTGATGCAAGTAACATTAAGGAAGCCGTGAAAAAATCAACAAGATTCCAGACTCATCATAGACTGGGGGAAAAAAAGACAGACGTATATCACGGCCTGCTGGAGTATAGTAAATACAGAAAACATTTTAAAGCAACAATGTTGAAGATAAATATTTTTGTTTTGCAAATTTGCCGTCATTGAACAGAAACCAAGATGGAGATTTCATTGCAACTAATTAGAAATTCCTCTTTCAGGTATGTAATAAACGATCTTCGCACAAAATAATGTACGATTCACGAGCGGTATGTTTTCTTTCAATTCTCGGAAATTAAAAAAGCTCAACGACGTTTCGCTTTTTCAAACTTTTCCTCGAACATGAAAACTTCAACATACCGCTCTTGTAACGCATATTACTATTATGTATCGCATACACTATCATTTATCTGAAATCTAGTTAGTGTGATATGTAACTAGTCAGCGAGGGAGAAAGGAACTGGCCCTATTACCTTATTATCTCCTGGCTTAGTTGCCCCATAAATGATGCCTTATGGTTTAACTTAAGAGGTTCAAACCTGTCTTCGGACAACAAAAGCATTTATCATTTAAAACTCTAGGAACAATAACTTACGGATATGTACATAGGCTAAATAGTCTTCTACCCGAGAACAGGTCCTTCACTGCAAACCCAGCATTATCCAGTCTTCTCTATTTTCCGCCTTCCTCTTTGTCTCCGCATATGATCCATATATCTTAATGTCGTCTATCATCTGATATCTTCTTCTACCCCGAACTCTTCTCCCGTTCACCATTCCTTCCAGTGCATCCTTCAGTAGGCAGTTTCTTCTCAGCCAGTGACCCAACCAATTCCTTTTTTCTCTTTCTGATCAGTTTCAGCATCATTCTTTCTTCACCCATTCTTTCCAACACAGCTTCATTTCTTATTCTGTCTGTCCATTTCACACGCTCCATTCTTCTCCATATCCACATTTCAAATGCTTCTAGTCGCTTCTCTTCACTTCGTCGTAAAGTCCATGTTTCTACACCATACAATGCTACACTCCACACAAAGCACTTCACCACTCTCTTCCTTAGTTCTTTTTCCAGAGGTCCGCAGAAGATGCTCCTTTTTCTATTAAAAGCTTCCTTGGCCATTGCTGTCCTCCTTTTGACTTTCTGGCAGCAGCTCATGTTACTGCTTACAGTACACCCCAAGTATTTGAAGCTGTCCACTTGCTCTACTGTCTCATTTAGAATTCGCAAGTTTACCTTCTTTATTTTTCTTCCTATGACCATGGTCTCGTCTTGTTTGCATTTATCTTCATCCCATACTGCTCACAGCTGTCATTTAGCTCCAGTAGCATATCCCTTAGTATCATCTCCTTTTCTGCTATCAAAATTTGTGGATATGGAATGGAAAAGAAACGGAAAGGAAATTTTACGGATAATGTGAATCAATCTTTAGCCTCTAACATATCATTAATATAAACTAAATACAATAATTGACCTAGAATTGATCTTTGAAGAAACCATGTTGAATATTGCTACTCTTTTTTGAATTTAAATATTTTTATATTCCTTCATTTTGCATTAGCAAACTTTCGTGAAATAGATTTTTCTATATTCATGAAATTTTGGACGTTATCTTTACGATTTCCTGTTTTTGTATATGTAATCTATGATATCCATACAATTAAATGACCGTTGTACAGGTATAGAATAAAATTTGAAGCTCCCTTACTAATAATAATAATAATAATAATAATAATAATAATAATAATAATAATACTTACTTACTGGCTTTTAAGGAACCCGGAGGTTCATTGCCACCCTCACGTAAGCCCGCCATTGGTCCCTATCCTGAGCAAGATTAATCCAGTCTCTACCATCATATCCCACCTCCCTCAAATCCATTTTAATATTATCTTCCCATCTACGTCTCGGCCTCCCCAAAGGTCTTTTTCCCTCCGGCCTCCCAACTAACACTCTATATGCATTTCTGGATTCGCCCATACGTGCTACATGTCCTGCCCATCTCAAACGGCTGGAGTTTATGTTCCTAATTATGTCAGGTGAAGAATACAATGCGTGCAGTTCTGTGTTGTGTAACTTTCTTCATTCTCCTGTAACTTCATCCCTCTTAGCCCCAAATATTTTCCCAAGCACCTTATTCTCAAACACCCTTAATCTCTGTTCCTCTCTCAAAGTGAGAGGCCAAGTTTCACAACCATACAGAACAACCGGTAATATAACTGTTTTATAAATTCTAACTTTCCGCTTGTTACGAAACCTGATAATAATAATAATAATAATATTAATAATAATAATAATAATAATAATACTAATAATAATAATGATGATGATAATAATAATAATAATAATAATAATAATAATAATGATTTATTTTAGCTGGCAGAGTTAAGGCCGTAAGGCCTTCTCTTCCACTCAACCAGCAAAAAGTGTATTATTGTATGTTTCGCTTACAACACACTGCGCATGTACAGTAAAGAAGAGTCCTGTATATATTCTACTTGTGGACAGTCGTGAAAAATTGTTGCCTACATACAGGAGGACTCCCATCAAGACTCGCTCCGAATTTTAAATTCCGCATGATCTGTACATCCCTGCATCCGTGACCGGGACTACAGCGCAGCCGTGCGATGCCGGTTGGATTGAAGTCCCCTGTACCGCCACGCGGAGCGCCACTGACGCAGATGGCCCGCAGCAACGGCAGATGACTGATGGAGGGAAATTTCCTTCTGCGAAGGCAATCTTTAACGACTGAAAGGAGTGACGAGAAGAAACGACATAGGAGGATTGTTGTTATTGTTGAATAGAGCTGAAGACAGTGTTGCCAACCCTAGGGATTTATTCCTAGTTCTAGGAAATTTCAGTGTCATCTAATAATATAGGGATAATTTATCCCAAAATTCATTGTAGTAGGCATTTCTTGATTTTCCCTTTAAAACTAAATCTTTTGTTTCATTTTATCTTCTATTTTAATTTTCATAGACTATTTAAAATTCGAGTTATTTATTATTTTTTTTTTAGAATTATATTTCCTAACAAAAATAAAAAAAAAAAAGTAATCTTCCATTTTTATCATATTCCTCATTTCTAAAAGAAGAGAACAAGTGTCATCAGATATTTTGTGACTATTCTTCCCCAGTTTCTTTACTCGCAAATTTTTCTCGTAGGAAGGTGATGATAATAATAATAATAATAATAATAATAATAATAATAATAATAATAATAATAATAATAATAATGATGATAATAATAATAATTTATTTAGAATATTAATGTGCAAAACAACAGCACAAGGCCAATTACATTTCAGCACGATACAAAACAAAACAACAAATGATTGTGAGAATGAATGATAGAAAATGGCAGTGAGATGAAATACAATCAATATAATAGTCAACATTAATCAGTTGACCAAATGCAACAAAATAAATAGCACAAATAATTATTAAAATTAGTTCAGTGAGATAATTAAAATAGTGGCAATTAAATAAAATGAATTACAAATGAATTAATGAAATCATTTAAATGAAGACTGGAATCATATAAGTGGTATTGTAAAGATATGCAAATGACGAGAATAGTATGATACATATCTTAACAAATGGCATAAATAAAAAAAAAACTGACATAAAATCTCCAAAGGTATATACTACACATTAAATGGATCCAAGTTCAATCCATGCAAATTAGCATATTTAATGCATCTGCAGACCGGAGAGAGAGATTTAGGATTCCTATTATAAAACAGTTTATGAAAACGTAAACCTTTAGCAGGAATAATAATAATAATAATAATAATAATAATAATAATAATAATAATAAAAATGTTTCCATGAGTAGGCCTATTGGAAATTTGCTGACAATCGAATTAATCTTCACTTTAAAACTAAAGCAAGTAAACCTTTATATGAAACGTTTTCTTTGTATAAGTAGATGTTAATGTTTGAGCATTTAAAAAAAATCTATAGTTATGGTAGGGATACTCATGGACTAAAAACTGGCAAGTTCCCCTTGGTCGGCAATACTTTTTGAGGGCTAATGAATATAAAAATGGTCTATTCAATGCTTATATTGACCGTCTAATTGTGTCTTATTTGTTGTAATAAGCTCAATTAATGAACATTAGTACTCAATGTTAAGCTGAAATTATATTTTGAAATTAGAGATTTTTTTATCAGATTCTAGGGAAAAAAATATGTATTCTTAGGGATTTTTAGTATAAACAAGTTGGCAACACTGGCTTAAGAGATTAAAACTACATAGACTTGTTGATTGCAGGTTATTTCAGGTAGTAACACAAATTAATATTGAGGAATATTTTAGTTGTGTATTATAAGCCTATTCTTTAAAAATGTAAAACAGAATAGAGGATAATAAAAGCCCAAGTCTGGATTTACGTTATTTATGTATGGTTTTGATACTATGGCAACGCTATGTAGAGGAGTTCAGAAATAGGTTGTATTGCTGTATAGCCAACAATGGGGCCCATTTTGAACATTTAATTTTGTAAATTCGAATAATCAAATTTAGGAAATTATCCAAAATAAAATGTTTCCATCCTACAACAAAAAAGACAATAACGGCAATCCAGGTTGCCTGGCGACGATAGAAAACAAAAGATGTGAAACAAATGAATGAGATGTAGGCTATAAACAATTGAATACACTTTCAGATTAAATTTAAAATAAATGCATTTAAATGTGTGCATTCTCACAACAGTTAATTGTGAATGCTCACATTTAAATAAATTTATTTTAACAATATTTCTGTTCTCGTTCCCGTTGTCGTTTCTGTCCTCGGTTTATTGTGAACCAGCCTTAACCTAAAATGCAATTAACACCAGTTTTTTTTTTTTAACTCCCCTCTCAATATCTAAATCGACGCGTTTATTTGACCCAGCCTGTATAAACTTACTTAACAGAGTTAATGACTTTCAAATCTTCCGTGACTTTTGAATGATCCTGTATTTTAAACAGATTTTAGGTCAAACCAGCAGGTTGCTCGGGACAGCATTATAAAACGGGACGTGTGATTTGCTGCTAATTTTCTTTGTTTCGCTACCCCAGGCATGCAAAGTTGCAGTCAACCTTGGTGTGTGGAACACAATGGGGGTTGCACGTCTTTTCGATAGACATCAGATCGTGCCCCACTGGTATCTGCTGGGCGTTGCCTGCTGCAGGCAGGTCAGCCAGTGGGTGAACTGGAACATGCCAGACACGGCGTCAGTGCTGTGTGCCCCTAATGCTGGGTCTGTTTGTGGGCAAGTTTTCCCTTGTAGGATACTGTACTCTCAGGACACAGGCTGATAGGCCTAGCTTTACTATTGTGAATAGTTTTAACTAAGCCTAGAAATAACTAAGTGGGGTTGCAGTCATACAAGGGAAATACTGGAAAAACAAAGATAGTACTAGAAGTAGAAGAGAAATACAAGGAGAATGCACAGGGAATGCAAAGATAACTAGGGGACGA